>NC_053164.1:101319062-101619062 GCF_016835505.1 Polypterus senegalus
GTTTGTATGCCCAGAGATGGCCTGATGTGTGATCCAACACTGGCTTCTGTGGCTAGATAGGCAGTACACCCTATACAATGGTTAGAAATAAATGGATGGATAGACCAAGAATTTCCACTTGTATACCTGCATCATTTTTACAAACATTAAATCTAAAAGCAATTAAATCGAAATCAGTTTTGGCAGTGTGAGGCTATCAAGACAAACCTGAGCACAAGGCAGGAACAAATCCCGTACAGCATGCGAGTCTGTCGCCGGCATGCAAGGAGCGTAGGTGTGGCGACTGGCCGATCACCTCAGGCGACTCATTAGTCATGGCGGCATTTTCATGTACCCTGTTTAACATTATGAAAAAACAACAAAAAATGTCAGACGTGAACTAAAGAATTAGATGCATTCTATGTCTTATTGGTTTACAACTTTCGAAAATGATGATGAATAATTTAATTTTTAAAGGTTCGAATTTGACATAACAGAGTTCGCTGCTGACTTTAGAATCTTTATAGCCCATGATGTCTGCGAATTATAAGATAAGATCAGCACACAATGGCCAGCGTTTAAAGATACTTTCGATTGAACAATCACAGACGAATGTGCCTGTCAGAAAATTGCAGCAACAACCTTTTTCAAAAATTACACATTTGAGGCGTGGTATTTCGGAAAACATGTAGACACTGCTTTTTACATATTTCTATAAAAATAGATTTATGTCATGAATGAAAATGACAGCCAAATTAAATAGCAATATGTTTGGTAATACTGCATACCTCGGTATCTAACCCACTAATATGCAGTGACTTACAATAATAGTGATAGCATCATTATACTTTTAAATTTAGTACACCCAAAACTGTAATCATGTAATTTTTAAGTCTTCGAAGTAAACTGACGGGACTAATAGCATCAAAAAATGAAATCGAACTACAGGTATAATGATTATGTCTTAACATTTACCCTATATTCTCTTTACCTTATCGTTGCTAATGTACACAAATAGCAATATTATTATCCAATGAATGGACGGCATCAGTATTTTTTTAAGTGTGACTGGAGAAGGAGCGAATGTGTGAAAGAGTCACTGATTGTGTTGAATAACAGGACGGGACTTGCGGAGTTTTAACGCAATGTAAGCCCATTTAAGAGATGCTTATAATTTGAATTAAATCTGCTTTTAGCAGAGCATTTAAAGTCTATAGTTTCAGTCCTCTTTGATTTATCTTTGTCATGTCAGGGTCTCCTTTTAGTACAACAGTTTGAGGATTATTATTTTTGCTACTATTTCTGGATTATTATATCTACGTGTTGTAGCGTATACAGGTGCCGGTCATAAAATTAGAATATCACGACAAAGTTGATTTATTTCAGTAATTCCATTCAAAAAGCAAAACTTGTATATTAGATTCATTCATTACACACAGACTGATGTATTTCAAATGTTTATTTCTTTAAATTTTGATGATTATACCTGACAACTAATGAAAGTCCCAAATTCAGCATCTCGGAAAATTAGAATATCAATTAAGACCAATGCAAAAAAAAGGATTTTTAGAAATGTTGGCCAACAGAAAGGTATGAACATGAAAAGTATGAGCATGTACAGCATTCAATATTTAGTTGGGGCTCCTTTGGCCTGGATTACTGCAGCAATGCGGCGTGGCCTGGAGTCGATCAGTCTGTGGCACTGCTCAGGTGTTATGAGAGCCCATGTTGCTCTGATAGTGGCCTTCAGCTCTTCTGAATTGTTGGGTCTGGCGTATTGCATCTTCCTCTTCACAATACCCCATAAATTTTCTATGGGGTTAAGGTCAGGCGAGTATGCTGGCCAATCAAGAACAGGGATACCATGGTCCTTAAACCAGGTACTGGTAGCTTTGGCACTGTGTGCAGGTGCCAGGTCCTGTTAGAAAATGAAATCTGCATCTCCATAAAGTTTGTCAGCAGCAGGAAGCATGAGGTGCTCTAAAACTTCCTGGTAGACGGCTGCGTTGACCTTGGACCTCAGAAAACACAGTGGACCAACACCAGCAGATGACATGGCACCCCAAACCATTACTGACTGTAGAAACTTTACACTGGACCTCAAGCAACGTGGATTCTGTGCCTCTCCTCTCTTCCTCCAGACTCTGTGACATTGATTTCCAAAGGAAATGCAAAATTTACTTTCATCAGAGAACATAACTTTGGACCACTCAGCAGCAGTCCAGGCGAGACGCTTCTAACGCTGTCTCTTGTTCAAGAGTGGCTTGACACAAGGAATGCGACAGCTGAAACCCATGTCTTGCATACGTCTGTGTGTGATGGTTCTTGAAGCACTGACTCCAGCTGCAGTCCACTCTTTGTGAATCTCCCCCACAATTTTGAATGGGTTTTGTTTCACAATCCTCTCCAGGGTGTGGTTATTCCTATTGCTTGTACACTTTTTTCTACCACATCTTGTCCTTCCCTTCGGCTTTCTATTAATGTGCTTGGACACAGAGCTCTGTGAACAGCCAGCCTCTTTAGCAATGACCTTTTGTGTCTTGCACTCCTTGTGCAAGGTGTCAATGGTCGTATTTTGGACAACTGTCAAGTCAGCAGTCTTCCCCATGATTGTGTAGCCTACAGAACTAGACTGAGAGACCATTTAAAGGCTTTTGCAGGTGTTTTGAATTAATTAGCTGATTAGAGGGTGGCACCAGGTGCCTTCAATATTGAACCTTTTTACAATATTCTAATTTTCTGAGATACTGAATTTGGGACTTTCATTAGTTGTCAGTTATAATCATCAAAATTAAAAGAAATTAACATTTAAAATACATCAGTCTGTGTGTAATGAATGAATCTAATATACAAGTTTCACTTTTTGAATGGAATTACTGAAATAAATCAACTTTGTTATGATATTCTAATTTTATGACCCGGCACCTGTATGTTGCTCTCCTGCCTCCATTGTTTATGGCAGGTTGGTGCACATGCATATCTCATTGTCTGTATTCAGATGATGCTACTTTGTAAAATGTTAATTTCTGGAAAATGTTTAAAGTGTCCGTCGCAATCGAGGTCTGTTAAAAGTCTCGCATGTTCCCACCGCGCCTTTTAGTGGAGGGAGTATGAAACAAGTAAAGGAGTTCAGAGGAATGTGCAAAACGAACGAGATTCAGATTAAACATTTCCATGTCTATTTTGCGTTTAATTGTTGTAAAGCTAATTTTCTTTTATTGTTATATATATATATATATATATATATATATATATATATATATATATATATATATATATATATATATATATATATATATATAACAAATGTAGAATATGTGTTTATTTATTTATTTAGTCCGTCGGAGAGAAAGCACTGCATCGCAAAGTCTGTGATAATACGTAGTATATGTGAATTATACATCTCGGGATATGTGTGTGCTGGGGTTGGGTGGGGATGCGGGGGTCGGCAGGCGGCAAAAATGCATTTTACCACAGGCGGCATTATTTCATCCGCCGGTCCTGAACGGAGGGCACGCACGCTCACGCGCACACACTAACCCATTGACAATGGAGCCAAATTAGGGTTACCGATCTAAACAGCCCATTTTGTTGGGTATGTCAGAAGAAAATTTGAGTACTTAGAGGAAGGCACAGCCATACAATTGTGCCCTTCTGTCCAACCTTTATGACGAGATATTGAGATCAGTGCCCTCTGTGTTAAACACACTCCCTGAAACGTTATCCACCAGCAGTGAACATTGCGATGTTACTTTGACCCGATAGTAAACTGAAACGTGCCCCGCTTTGAAGTTTAAGGAAGATAAGCTAAGCAAACATTTGTTTTTAAAGCACCTTTCACACCAAACTCTTTATGGTTCTGTCAATGAATAAAATGGTTTCCCAAAGTACAACACGTTGAAGCATTAATAAGCAATTAAGAATTTTCAAAGCATCCGCAAATGCAATTGAGCTGGAGGTTATCTAGATTGGTTCACCATTACGAATTGTCAGTTCTTTGGACTGTCCTCACAGTACACAGACATCAGACTTAAAATAAAATGGGTTCAAATGTGGGACTTTACAAAGAGGTCAGATGAATTATATACAATTTAAATTACATGCACCCATTTTAGGTACCTTAGCTATCACAGTTTTTTTTAATTTTATTAATTTTATTGTAATCATTCCATACAAATAGATCAATTTTTACAAAAAATAGGATTGAAAATAAATCGACCCCCACCCCTGAGAAAGAGAGCATGGCCAGCGGAGTAAAACTTAAAGCTTGTAAACATACCTAAATTGATGAGTTTACTAGGGCAATAGAGATGAATGGAGAAGAAAAAGAAATTCAAAGAGAATTAATTCCTAGGTGTTTTAAGATCTTTTTCTAAAATATTATAGATTAGATCCTGCCAGATTTTGAAAAAGTTCTGTACAGATCCTCTAACTGAGAATTTTTTTTTCCAGTTTCAAATAGTGTAAAAACATCTGTTTCCCACTGACTTAAAAGAGGAGAGTTAGGATTCTTCCAATTTAGCAAAATAAGTCTGCATGTCAAAAGTGTAGTGAATGCAATCACAGTTTGTTTGTCCTTCTCCGCTTTAAACCCATCTGGAAGAACCCCAAACACAGCTGTTAATGGGTTAGGAGGGATTGTGAGTCCAAGGCTGTTTGAAAGGTAATTAAAAATTTTGGTCCAGAATGATGTTAGTTTGGTGCAGGCCCAGAACATGTGACCCAGTGAGGCTGGGACTTGATTGCAGTGTTCGCAGGTTGAATCTTGCCCTGGAAACATTTTGGACAGTTTTAAGCGAGACAGATGTGCTCGATATATAATTTTGAGTTGAATAATTGTATGCTTTGCGCATATGGAGCTCGAGTGAATTCTCTGCATTGCTACCTTCCACTCCTTTTCTGATATATTAAGAGATTTTTTTCCCCATTGTCCTGTTGGATCTTTGAAAGGGAGGGACTGTAAAATAATTTTATATATTGCAGAAATGGTGTCTAAGTCCTCGAAAAGGAGCAATAATTTTTCCAGCATGAGGAGGGTGCGAGATGAGGAAAATCGGGCGGTTCTGTTTAACAAAGTTCCTAATTTGTAGATAGTGAAAGAAATGTGTAGCTGGAAAGTTAAATTTGGAATGTAATTGCTCAAAAGGATGCAAAGATGTTGTCTATATAAAGATCTCTAAGCAATTTAATCCCAAATTTTTCCAGATATTAAAAACTGCATAGGTTTGCGAGGGTTGAAAGAGGTGGTTCTTTTGCAGAGGTGCCACAGATAAAAGATTCTCCATCTTAAAATGCTTTCTACATTGGTTCCATATTCTGAGTGAGTGAAGCACAATTGGGTTATTAGTATATTGGCGATAACTTGCATTTATTGGGGAACAAAGCAGGGAATATAAAGAAGTACTGCAGGATTTTACTTCTATTGTGGACCAAGCCTGTGTATGTTCATCTATTTGTGTCCAGGTTTTTATAGCTTGTATGTTTGCTGCCCAGTAATAAAACTGAAAGTTAGGTAGAGCCATGCCACCTTCTGCCTTAGGTCTTTGTAGGGTCGCTCTTTGGATACGTGGATGTTTTGAGTTCCAAATAAATGAGGTTATGGTTGAATCTAATTTCTTAAAAAATGATTTATTGATGTATATTGGAATGTTTTGAAGTAAAAAGAAGCTTAGGAAGAATATTAATCTTAACATTGTTAATTCTTCCAGCTAGAGTAAGATGAAGGGTTGACCATCTGTGCAAGTCTTGCCTAATTTTTTCCATACAGATGGCGAAATTTTGTTGATAAAGAGCTTTATGTTTACTTGTGATATTTACCCCGAGGTATTTAAACTGTTCTGTAATGATAAAGGTAGGGTGTCTAATCTAATATTATATGCTTGAGAATTCACTGGAAAGAGTACACTTTTATTCAAATTAATTCTGAGACCAGAGATCTTTTGAAATTCAGTAAATGCCGTTAAGACTGCAGGCACAGTTTTTTCTGGGTCTGATATTTACAGTACCATATCATCTGCAAATAGAGAAATTTTCTGTTCCAGTCCTTCTCTGATAATCCCTTTTATCTGATAAGCATTTCGACAGTGAACTGCCAGTGGTTCAGTGGCGATTGCAAACAGCAGTGGTGACAAGGGGCATCCTTGTCTGGTGCCATGTTCTAGTTTAAAGTAGTCTGAACAAATGTTGTTAATACAAACTGAAGCTTCTGGATTGGTATACAGTAGTTTGATCCATGCACAAATGTTCGGGCCAAACCCAAATTTCTCAATGTAGTGAAAAGGTAGGTCCATTCAATCATATGAAATGCTTTTCTGCATCTAATGATAATAATATCTCTGGGGTGTTTGACTTTGCTGGTGAATATATTACATTAAACAGGCGTCGAAGATTGGAAGATAAGTGTCGGCTTTTAATAAATCCTGTTTGATCTCGTGATATTACTAAAGGCAGCACTTTCTCCATCCTTCTAAGATTTTGGAGAGTATCTTAACATCATTATTCAGAAGTGAAATTGGTCTGTATGATGCACATTGTAATAAGTCCTTATTTTGTTTAGGAAAGATGGTGATTAATGCTTGACAAAAAGTTTGAGGTAGAATTTGATTGTCTCTAGCTTCTGTAAATGTTGCTAATAAGAGGGGAGCTTGCTGAGTGGAGAATTTCTTATAAAATTCTACAGGGTAGGCATCAGGGCCTGCAGCTCTTCCGCCCTGAAGTGACTTTATAGCATCTATTAATTCTTATAGCGCCAGAGGTTTATCCAGTTCCTCAGCACTAAAAGTATCTATTTGTGGTATCTGTAATGTATCCAGAAATGCATTAGATTGTGTGTTGTCTTCTTTAAACTCAGTAGAATATAAGGATTTATAGTAGTCTCTAAATGTGTGCATTATATTTTTATGGTCAATGATTTCATCTCCATTCGTGTTGGTGATTACTGGGATTGCATTGCAAACTTCTTGCTTGTGGATTTGTTGAGCTAAAATATTATTAGCTTTCTCTGTGCTCATAGTAATGATGTCTTGATTTATAAACAAGTTGTTCAGTTTCTTTAGTTGTCAAGAGGTTGAGTTCTGAATGCAGAGCCTGCCTTTTCCCTATGAAGAGCCTCACTTGGACGCCTGGCGTGTTCTTCATCTATTCTAGTAATTTTGCTTCTTAACTCTGATACTTTCTTGGTTTCTAATTTATTCCTGTGGAAAAGATATGAAATAATCTGTCCTCTTAAGAAAACCTTTACAGTTTCCCAGAGTATTCCTGCAGAAAACTCTGAGGATGTATTTGTCTGTAGGAAGAAACTAATTTGTTTGGATATAAATTCTATACAATTCTCATCTGCTAATAGAAGTGGGTTAAGACGCCATCTGCGAGGTGAGTGTATGGGGCATAATGATTTTAGCTCCAAGATCAGAGGTGCATGGTCGGAAATAACAATAGCGTCGTACTTGCAGATTTAATCATAGGCAAGAAATTATTATCTATAAAGAAATAATCAATTCTTGAGTAGCAATGATGTACTGGTGAGTAGAAAAATATGTTCTTGAGTTTGGGTTTAAAAACCTCCAGGGGTCTGATAAGTAGTGGTCAGTTACAAACTGTGTAATTGTCTTTGCGGTGTTAGATGTCATCCCCCCTGTGACAGGAGTCCTTTCTAAGAGTGGATTTAAAACAGCCATTATACTTTTATGAGTGTTCACATTGGGAATGGATGCAAATACATTTTTCATGAATTACTTATAATTGAAATTGGGTGCATAAACATTTATCAAAATCATTTTAGAGTTAAATAAGTTGCCCATGACAATCACATATCTCCCTTCAGGATCAGATACTACATCTGATGCTACAAATGAGACTGTTCTATGTATAAGAATTCCCACACCTCTAGTTTTCTTTGTAAAGCTAGATTGGAACATTTGGCCACTCCAGTCTTTTTGCTGCCGGAACTGAGCATTGCTTAGTAAGTGGGTCTCCTGTAAAAATACTATTCTAGCGTTTAAACCTGTTGGGTGAGAGAATACTTTATTTCTTTTAAATTTGTGATTCAGGCCTTTAACATTCCAACTCACAAAGATAACTGTCCCATCATGGAGACATTGATTCTGAATTTTTGATGTCATTTTATAGCCTTAACTGGAAGTGAGACAGCTTTAACCTTAATTTCCAATTTCCCCACAAGTTATTGCATGCAGCCTATTGTAACATTGGTAGTTATAATTATAAGGATTAAAAGGATAGATTAGATAGATAGATAGACGGATAGATAAATAGATAGATACTTTATTAATCCCAAGGGAAATTCACATACTCCAGCAGCAGCCTACATAAAGAACAATATTAAATTAAAAAGTGATAAAAATGCAGGTATAACAGACAATAACTTTTTATAATGTTAACATTTACCCCCACCCGGGTGGAACTGAAGAGTCGCATAGTGTGGGGGAGGTACGATCTCCTCAGTCTGTCAGTGGAGCAGGACAGTGACAGCAGTCTGTCGCTGAAGCTGCTCTTCTGTCTGGAGATTATCCTGTTCAGTGGATGCAGTGGATTCTCCATGATTGACAGGAGCCTGCTCAGTGCCCGTCACTGTGCCACGGATGTCAAACTGTCTAGCTCCGTGCCTACAATAGAGCCTGCCTTCCTCAGTGAAATAGAGAAAAATAGAGAAAAAGGTAGAAAGATAAAGTCATACACGGAGATATAGATATAGCCTGCTCTCTTTCTGCCCCCATTATCTCCCCTTTCTAATTTCCTTTTCTGCTTCCTCCTTGCTGGAGAAGACATAGTATTGGCCTTGAACATCCACTTTTAGTGTGGCAGGATACAAGAGGCTGTATTTGATATTGGCTTTCCATAACCACTGTTTAATGTTGTAAAAGGCTGCAGGTTTAGCAGCTGTTGAGGGTGAGAAATCAGGGAAAATACGAATGTGGTTATTTTCAAATATAATCTCTTACTTGTGTCTGAGAAATGCCATCACATCAAGCTTACATAGTAATCTCTTGAAGTGGACCTAGGTTTAAATGTATTTGATCCGCGTATGCAATAAGCTGATGCTATCTCGGTATCTGATTTAAAGTCCTCTCCAATTATTTTTGACAATAGTTCTACTGTGAATTTCACTGGGTTTGGACTTTCACGATTCTCAGGTAGACCTTCGGTTCTAATATTATTCCTTCTGCATCCATCTTCCAGAGCTGCAAGTCTGTCTCCGAGTTTTTTACATTCGGAATTCGCAGCTGTAGCTTTTCCATCGGTGTTAGATGCCTTTTGTTCTGCTGTTTCAATTTGAGCCGTGAATGTCTGCTTAACGTCATCCAGCCGATCAGTAAGTTTTCTCAGTTTAGACATATTTTCTTGAATGTGTTCCTCAATTTTCCCCAGCATACCTTTTAAAGGTTGCATCAAAACGATTATATAGACGCATTTCCAGGTCTTTATTATCCTGCCGCAGCTCCAGCCTCAGCTTCTCGTTTGTCTTGATATAGTCACTTATTTCTTTCTTCATATCGCAGTTTTACGCAGAACCAAAACTTGTCACAAGACTCACAAGTTCAGAGGCCTCATGCATAACGCCATGCATAGAATTCACACTATATATATACTATATATATATGGCGTACGGACAAAAGTGGAAATGTGCTTACACACAAAAAAATCTAGATGCATAAATCTGTGTGAACGCCAACTTCCACGTTCTACTGCTACATAAATCCTGGTCAGCATGAAAGTAACGCATGTGCACGCGCGTGTTGCCCCACCCCAACTCCTCCCAAAATTTTGCCTCTTTGAATATGCAAGTCAATATAAACAGCCCTTTAAGCTCAGCGTTCTGTGAAAAAGCAATGGTCAAAGCACGGGGGTAGGGGGGAATAGAAGAATTTCAGCGAATACCAAGTGGAGGAAAGGAAAAATGTACTATTTGTTGGTTTAAACAGTGATATAATCAACAAAAGGAAGTTGATCGAGTGACATAGAGTGTTGGAGAAACTCGAAAGCTCAAGTTCACAAAGTCGCGCAGTGAGCGAAATAAAAAAGGAGTTGTCAGATATCAAAGTCGACGTGAAAAGGCGAGTTGTAGCCCACCGTCTGAGTGTCATATGAAAGCTTATTAGGGTACAGAGAAAAAAAAAATAATAGGCACACAGTTAGAAAAAAGGACTAAATTTCAACTTTAATTTCAAAATTTCCACTTTAATTATGTAGTTTATTTTGTCATTAAAGAAGAACATCATAAACTTCATCTTTAAATCGTTTAACTTATTAGTTTCTCAAATCCCAACATACTAAAGTAGCACGTTAAATGCTTTGTTTTGTATTTGATCTTCTGTGCTCTATGTGAGTGAATCAGTACGTGCTTCTGGGCTTTTTCTTCCTCCAACAGGATACAGAATCCATTACATTCATGATATTACAGCTCTTTGAATAATTAAAATACAAGATGTATACTTGATATCATTTTCATGATGATAGGAGTTAAAGCATGTTATTAAACACAGTGGCGCAGTGATTGTTCATGCATCACGCAAGATGCTTGCTGCGCCGTGCACAACCTTCAATCAAATAACTTATTGCGGCAGTACTGTCTCTTTCAAACGTACTAACCTCCAATTCCTGTCCTTACTTTTCTTTCTCCAAATAGCTAATCGTCGCGCAATCAGCTCTGTAATAGACGTTTAGCCATCTGTAAGCGTAGGACGCTGATTCTTCAAAACTTTTAAGGAACATTGAAATACCTTCATAGTATATGTTTAATTATTCTATCCATGTATCCCAGTGTTGCACCAGCCCCAGCAAGAATACAGTGCGAATCAGGAACAATCTGTGAACGGAGCACCAGCTCCTTGCAAGCGCTGCGACACCGTGTCCTCACATGTTTAATTATTAACAATATAGATTATTTAAATGAAGTTAAAGTTTTATCTGTATAATATAATAAACAAATTTTGCTGCATTTCATCTTAAAAATAATATTGTCATCATATGTAAATACGCGCTTTATAAAGTGGCTCAGGTTGTGCAATATTATAACTGTATCGCAAGTTTACAGTGAGGTAATTGTACTTATAAGTACAAAGCGTTCTACAAGGAGCACATGATGGACTGATTGAGTGTGTTTAGAGTTCTTGGGATGAAACTGTTTCTGAACCACGATGCCCCTACAGGAAAGTCTCTGAAACGTTTGCCGTATGAGAGCAGTTCAATAAAATGCATGGCTGAAGCAGTATGTGCTAGATGCTCTTTACCGATAATTCTCTTTCCAATCAGCTGCTGTAGAGCTGTGATTCCCTACTCAGATACAGTGATATAAGTACACCTAGTGGAGCAGTGAGAGTAACATGGAAAAAGATAATCCGCTGTGGCAACCCCTAACGGGAGCAGCTGAAAGAAGAAGATGAAAAAGGTGCAGTGAGAGTAACAACGCAAAAGCAGCTGTGGTATTTAGAATAGTTTGACCATTCTGTGGACCATTATATTGTTACAGGTTAATTACAATCAGATGCATTAAACTGATAAACAATATGTTGTTAATTTCAGTGAATTTATAAAACCGCGTCAGGGATGTGGATCTAAAAAGGAAAGGGAAACCACACTGGAACAGTAGCACTGCTTTGACGCTGGGTGCTGCCAGTCTCCCCTCCTTGGACCGTCACCTTATCGTGGTGAAGGGGTTTGCATGTCCCAATGATCCTAGGAGCTATGTTGTCTGGGGCTTTATGCCCCGGTAGGGTCACCCAAGGCAAACTGGTCCTAGGTGAGGGATGAGACAAAGAGCAGTTCAACAAACCTCCAATGAAGAGCAAAAACTTTGGACAACATTTTCCCTTGCCCGGACGCGGGTCACCGGGGCCCCCCGCTGGAGCCAGGCCTGGTGGTGGGGCTCGATGGCGAGCGCCTGGTGGCCAGGCCTGCACCAATGGGGCTTGGCCGTGCACAGCCCGAAGCGGTAACTTGGGTACTCCTTCCCATGGGCTCACCACCTATGGGAGGGGCGAAGGAGGTTGGGTGCAGTGTGAGTTGTGTGGTGGCCGATTGCGGGGACCTTGGCGGTCTGATCCTCGGGTATAGAAACTGGCTCTTGGGACGTGGAATGTCACCTCTCTGAAGGGGAAGGAGCCTGAGCTAGTGCGTGAGGTTGAGAGGTTCCGGCCAGATATAGTCGGACTCACCTCGACGTACAGCTTGGACTCTGGAACCAATCTCCTTGAGAGGGGCTGGACTCTCTACCACTCTGGAGTTGTCCCCGGTGAGAGGCGCCGAGCAGGTGTGGGCATACTTATTGCCCCCCGACTTGGAGCCTGTACATTGGGGTTTACCCCGGTGGACGAGAGGGTGGCCTCCCTCTGCCTTCTGGTGGGGGGAAGGGTCCTGACTGTTGTTTGTGCATATGCGCCGAACAGAAGTTTGGAGTATCCACCCTTTCTGGAGTCTCTGGAGGAGGTGCTAGAGGGCGTATCTTCTGGGGACTCCCTCGTTCTGCTGGGGGACTTCAATGCTCACGTGGGCAATGACAGTGAGACATGGAAGGGCGTGATTGGAAGGAATGACCCCCATCTGAACCCAAGCGGTGTTTTTTATTGGATTTCTGTGCTCGTCACGGATTGTCCGTAACGAACACCATGTTCAAGCATAAGGGTGCTCATATGTGCACTTGGCACCAGGACACCCTAGGCCTCAGTTCGATGATTGACTTTGTGGTTGTGTCGTCGGACTTGCGGCCATATGTCTTGGACACTCGGGTGAAGAGAGGGGCGGAGCTGTCAACTGATCACCACCTGGTGGTGAGTTGGCTTCGATGGTGGAGGAAGATGCCGGTCAGGCCTGGTAGGCCCAAACGTGTTGTGAGGGTCTGCTGGGAACGGCTGGCAGAGTCCCCTGTCAGAAGTAGCTTCAACTCCCACCTTCGGCAGAACTTTGACCACGTCCTGAGGGAGGTGGGGACATTGAGTCCGAATGGGCCATGTTCCGTGCCTCTATTGTTGAGGCAGCTGACCGGAGCTGTGGCCGTAAGGTGGTCGGTGCCTGTCATGGCGGCAATCCCCGAACCCGTTGGTGGACACCAGCGGTGAGGGATGTTGTCAAGCTGAAGAAGGAGTCCTATAGGACCTTTTTGTCCTGTGGGTCTCTGGAGGCAGCTGATAGTTACCGGTAGACCAAGTGGAATGCGGCTTTGGTGGTTGCTGAGGCAAAAACTCGGGCATGGGAGAACGACTTTCGGACGGCTTCGAGGAGATTCTGGTCCACCATCCGGCGTCTCAGGAGGGGGAAGCAGTGCAGTGTCAACACCGTATATAGTGGGGATGGTGCTCTGCTGATCTCAACTTGGGACGTTGTGGGTGGGTGGGGGGAGTTCTTCCAAGACCTCCTCAATCCCACTAACATGCCTTCCAATGAGGAAGCAGAGCCTGGGGACTCTGAGGTGGGCTGAGATACGTCCGGAGTTCCTCAAGGCTCTGGATGTTGTAGGACTGTCTTGGTTGACACGTCTCTGCAACATCGCATGGACATTGGGGACAGTGCCTCTGGATTGGCAGACCGGGGTGGTGGTCCCCCTCTTTAAAAAGGGGGACCGGAGGGTGTTTTCTAACTACAGAGGGACCACACTCCTCAGCCTCTCTGGAAAAGTCTATTCGGGGGTTCTGGAGAGGAGGGTCCGTCGGATAGTCGAACCTCGGATTCAGGAAGAACAGTGTGGTTTTCGTCCTGGTCACGGAACAGTGGACCAGCTCTACACCCTTAGCAGAATCCTGGAGGGTGCATGGGAGTTTGCCCAACCAGTCTACATGTGTTTTGTGGACTTGGAAAAGGCGTTCGACTGTGTCCCTCGGGGAATCCTGTGGGGGTGCTCCGGGAGTATGGGGTACCAGACCCCCTGATAAGAGCTGTTCGGTCCCTGTACAACCGGTGTCAGAGCTTGGTCCGCATTGCCGGCAGTAAGTCGAGCCCGTTTCCAGTGAGAGTTGGACTCCGCCAGGGCTGCCCTTTGTCAGCGATTCTGTTCATAACTTTTATGGACAGAATTTCTAGGCGCAGCCAGGGTGTTGAAGAGGTCAGGTTTGGTGGACTCAGGATTGGGTCACTGTTTTTGCAGATGATGTTGTCCTGTTTGCTTCATCAGGCCGTGATCTTCAGCTCTCTCTGGAACGGTTCGCAGCTGAGTGTGAAGCGGCTGGGATGAGAATCAGCACCTCCAAATCCGAGACCATGGTCCTCAGCCGGAAAAGGGTGGAGTGCCCTCTCAGGGTTGTGAGAGAGATCCTGTCCCAAGTGGAGGAGTTCAAGTATCTCGGGGTCTTGTTCACGAGTGAGGGAAGAATGGAGATCGTCAGGCGGATCGGTACGGCATCCGCAATGATGCGGGCTCTGCATCTGTCTGTCGTGGTGAAAAAAGAGCTGAGCTGTAAGGCAAAGCTCTCAATTTACCAGTCCATCTACGTTCCTACCCTTACCTATGGTCATGAGCTATGGGTAGTGACCGATAGAGCGAGATCGCAAATAGAAGCGGCTGAAATGAGTTTCCTCCGCAAGGGTGTCTGGGCTTTCCCTTAAAGATAGGGTGAGAAGCTCAGTCATCCGGTAGGGGCTCAGAGTAGAGCCGCTACTCCTACGCATCAAGAGGAGTCAGATGAGGTGGCTCGGGCATCTGATCAGGATGCCTCCTGGACGCCTCCCTGGTGAGGTGTTCTGGGCACGTCCAACCGGGAGGAGGACCCGGGGAAGACCCAGGACACACTGGAGGGACTTTGTCTTCCAGCTGGCCTGGGAACGCCTTGGGATTCTCCCGGAAGAAGTGGCCGGGGAGAGGGAAATCTGGGCCTCTCTGCTTAAGCTGCTACCCCCGCGACCCGACCCTGGATAAGCGGAAGAGGATGGATGGATGGCTGCCAGTCTGCAAAACTGAGCGGAGAACTTGCGTACACCAGGGTTAGAGCTACCATGAAAATGTGCGTGGCTTTATGGCAAGTTTAGGTTTTATACATCGCATTTTGAGCGTGGAAATGTTCATACGCAAAATTTTTATACTTTTTAAATTTTATATACATGAGGCCCCAGTTTACTAATTGCGTAGTAACGCCATGAGTCATGTCGCTGCAGCATGCAAATCCAGCACTCTCAGTTTAAAATCCGTGGCTGCTCAATGCATGCACGCTCTTCCCTATTTGATTATTTTAAATGGACACCCTGTAAGCGAGTGTGTTACAGTGTGTATGTTTGTAAGGATATTTGATCATTTTTAATAGACACTCTGAAATCACTGTGTAAGCTGCCTTGCGATTGACTAGGGTGGCTTCTGCCTTGTATCCAATGCTGTCGCGCTAAGCTCCAAGCCGCCGGAACTCTACAGTGGATCTGTGGGGCTGCATAAAGTTATCAACATGTAACAACTACGCAGTTAAACCCCACATGTGGAGAATATCAAAATCTACAATGAAAGGAACACGTACTCCATATAACCTTAACTGTCCAGCAGACTGTGCAAAAAGCAACCGCATTGCTCTCAGAAAGTACAACCAGCACTGCACACTTCACATTACTGTATGACAAGAAAAAGAGCAAGGAGCTGGATGTTTAAAGCATAAGCTGAGGAAACGCACGTTACACCCAGAAAAGCCTCATATGGGGCTGATGTAGGAGCTTGCTGTCCCTAAGAGGAAAACACGATAAAATTTATGTAATCTAACATTTATATGATCCAAGCTTAGTGTACGCCGATGCATTCAGAGCGAGTCAGTGCTATAAATGAAGTGAAATGCATTATCATATTTAACTGAGGAATAACCTGAGTGATTGGCGCTGACCCTCTTGGGGATCCGCATACACTCAAATAAAGGTACCAAAGTGGTTCTTCAGAGTGGTACCATAGAAACCATATGAAGGTTTCATAAAGACCCTTTATTTATTTAGATTCAGAACAGGTGTCATAAATAACCATGAACAGAGATTTGCGAAGTCCCAATGGGCGTCTGATTTTCACAGATCTCTTTCTGCTTATAATGTGTGGAAGAATAATATTTTAACTTACCATTCAACTTAAGGAAACAGCATAAAGTGTTAATAAATATCAGAAACATGTTAGGACATATCAGGAAACCAGATAAAGGTAAGTGAACAACAAAATTTACTGAAAGATGACTAAGAGATGACTTAAGAAATCAGCAGATGTCCTGTAAACAACCAGAATGGACAGTTGTTATATGCACAGAAACTTCAAAGGTGGTGGCTCAGCTCAAAGGTATAACTAGAACCCTAATGTAACAGAATTTCATTTTATATAAGTCATTTGGGTGTACAGTAAACCCACAAACTAACCAGAGTAAAATGTATTGTGGTAGAATAAATCGTCACAAAGACAAAAATTAAGTTTTGGGGACCGTCCCCGTATATTGTCGTCCAGACAATAAGAATAAAAAAAGAAGTGATTTAAAGTCTTGAAAGTACAATAAGCAATTTACTACAAAATGACGGTTATATATTAGAATAAAACATGTGACAGGAAATGGTTGGCATGGTGTGACGTTGCAGCAGGAACCGGAAACAACGTCATTCTGATGAGTCTGAAGTGAGGTGAATTGTGGGTGCCGGAAGTGACGTCATCAAGGTTGGCCTGAAATGATGTCATCGCGACCATTTTGGAACCCAGAAGTTGCGGGATTATTTTTCTTCTTGTTTTCTGTTGATGAAAGAGAGTTCACGTAACTACCACGTGACTACCCCTTATCTCGCGATGTTTTACTCACCTTTTGGCTCTTTGACTGCCTCCTAATCGCACATGTGTGACATGACATCTCAGCTCAGACCCCTCAGGTCGGGCGACCTGCACTGCGAGGTCATGGACACGAGAGAGAGCATCTGTGTTGGCTTTCAAGGAACCTCTACAATAAACAACACTTAAACGATAAGGTTGTAAATCCAAGAACCACCTAGTGATGCGCGGGTTAGACTCACGATGAAGGGACATCCACTGTAAAGCGGCATGATCTGTCACCAGAGTAAACTCGTGTCCCAATAGGTAATACCTTAAAGACGTGATAGCCCACTTGATCGGCAAGGCTTCTCGCTCCACCGCAGCATACTTGGTCTCCCGTTCCAACAATTTCTGGCTAAGGTACATAACGGGGTGTTCAGCCACCGTCGACGCATTGGCTTAGCACGGCACCCAATCTTGTGGTCGATGCGTCGGTCTTGAGAATAAAAGGAACAGAAAAATTAGGGGATTTCAACACAGGTACTGATGTAAGGGCTAACTTTAGGTCACAGAATGCCTTATCAACCGAATCATCCCAGACCACTTTTAAAGGTGCTTGTTTCTTTGTTAAATTAGATAAGGACGAAGCAATTTCAGAGAAATGCGGTACAAAACGGTGATAGTAACCCACCAACCCTAAAAATGCTTGAACCTGCCGCATATTCATCGGACAGGGCCAATTCATGATGGAATCAATTTTATTACATTGTGGTTTAACAACACCCCCACCCACCACGTAGCCTAAATATTTGGCTTCTTTCAAACCGAAGAAACATTTCTTTGGATTAATACGAAGCTCTGCTGACGCTAGCGTGGAGAGCACTGTTTTAACCTGCCATACATGATCCTTCCATGTGCCCGAATAAATGATTACATCATCCAAGTAGGCGGCACTATAGGAATTGTGGGGCCATAGCAGTGTGTCTACCAGACGTTGAAAAGTAGCTGGTGCCCTGTACAAACCAAAAGGAAGAATCCTGTATTGCCAGTGTCCATTGGTTTTTCCAAAAGCGTTTTTTTCTTTAGCGGAGTCCGTTAAGGGAACTTGCCAATACCCTTTAGTCATGTCAAG
Source organism: Polypterus senegalus (assembly GCF_016835505.1). Lineage (NCBI taxonomy): Eukaryota > Metazoa > Chordata > Cladistia > Polypteriformes > Polypteridae > Polypterus > Polypterus senegalus. The sequence continues at coordinate 101,336,861 of NC_053164.1, forward strand.
AGTAGTTAGGAATCGAGCGTTCCCTAACTGATCAAGTAAATTATCCACTCGCGGCATGAACTACGCACCAAATTTAGAGACCCGATTAAGTCGTTGGAAGTCGTTGCAAAACCTCGATGAGCCATCAGATTTAGAAACTAAGACAATTGGACTAGACCAAGGGCTATAGCTTTCTTCAATAACCCCTAGTTCCAGCATTCATCTAATTTCCAACTCCACTATCGCTTTCTTCCGGGAGCCTGTAAGGTCTCTCTCTGACAATCCCCGTGTGTAGCCTCCTCAGTTGTGTCCTCACTTGGTCATCAGTTATGGACAGCCGGTACAGGACTCATCACTGGCAATACCAGCCAAAGCAGTAATAGTTGTTCTTGTAGTAGGAATGGAGTTGGAGGGCTTGCCATTGGAACAAGGTGGTAGTGGTGGAGGAAGGGAACATTTATTAAAAAATAGCTTCAGGACTTTACCTTTGTCCACTTTCCCTTCTAGCATGTGAGCTCTGTATTGCTCTTCAGTAACATCTTCATTGCGTCATTTCAAATCCATTATGGTGGCGCATAGAAGCAAAATTATGAAAATTGTGCCACTGTCTAAATACCTATGGACCTAACTGTACATTAAATATGAGTTTTATGTATAGTGTTTCAGTTGCCATTTGTCCATTTTAGTTCCATGTAGATTTTTGTTTTTTATGTTGAAAGCTAATCTGTTATTAATAAAATCCTTCATGCTTTTTTAGCCTTGAGCACTTCTGTGCACTGGGTTCAGGGGTCTTGGGACCAGAGAGCAGTATGTTCTCTTACATGGACATGACATTGGCAGCATAGGTTAAAATCCGAGTAAAGTTGATGTCTGTGCACAGTTGACACACTTCCAGTGCTTGTATGTTTTTGTTTTTTGTTCAGCTTATCTTATGTTCCTAACATGTCTTAAAGATATGCACGCCAGATTAAAATGATGATTGTGAACTACCCTCGTGTGAACAAGTTTGGGGCAGGTTGGAAAAATGAAAAAATGGAAAATGTTGAGTGGAAAATGATGGAAATGAGTGGAAAAAGATTGGTGGCTAATCATTCAACATCTCATCAAGCAAACAAATAAAAATAAAACCAAAACAACGCTCAGCTTCAATAGTTGTCTACATAGCAAACATTTTTACAGCAGTAACTACCTTTTTCTAAATGAGACCTGCAGAAGTGTGTTGTTTTATATTGTGGGCAGGAAGCAGGATCAATAATTCTGTCCATCCATTGGACAAATCTACTTATTCAAACTGTAGGTTCTTTGAGGGCTAACGTATATCCTGGTAGCATTTGATAGAAGATAGGACCAGTCATCTATAGGGTGCCAGTTCACAAGTGGCAACCTCATGCAAACACACACACAGGCCCATTTAAGAGATGACAGCAAATCTAACATGCATGTTTTTAGGATGTTGAAAGAAAAAAGGAGTACCCATGTAAAAACCTACATGCATACAGTGCAGGCTCTAGGCTAAGGCTGAGCAGGCACCAGCCTAGGGGCACCATGACCTGGAGCTCATGGAAGCACATGCAAGCGTGTATGAATGTGCTTTCATCTGCAAGGTGAGGCCCCCCACCCCAGTCCCACTGTTTGATTTCATATACCAATATGAATGTGCTCCAGTCTCAAAGGGGGGGCATTCACCCACCACTTCCTTGTGGTGCCATGTATCCTTCAGCCAGTCCTGCATGCACAAATACACTCTCTGGCCACATTATTAGGTACGTCTGGCAGCACAATAACTCAATGCATTTATGCATGCAGGCCATTATCAAGACAACCTGCTGAAGTTCAAACTGAGCATCAGAATGGGGAAGAAAGGTGATTTAAGTGATTTTGAATGTGGCATGGTTGTTGGTGCCAGATGGACTGGTCTGAGTTTTTCTGAAACTGCTGATCTACTGGTATTTTCACATGCAAGCATCTCTATGGTTACAAAGAATGGTCTGAAAAAGTGAAAATATCCAGTGAGTAGCAGTTCTCTGGACGTAAAATGCTTTGTTAATGCCAGAGCTCAGAGGAGAATGGCTAGGCTGGTTCAAGCTGACAGAAAGGCAACAGTAACTCAAATACCCACATGTTACAACTGAGGTATGCAGAAGAGCATCTATCAAAGTACAACATGTCGAACCTTGAAGCAGATGGGCTACAGCAGCAGGAGACAACAACGGGTGCCACTCCTGTCAGCTAATAACAGGCAATATAGGAAACAATTTGTGTGGACTCACCAAAATTGAGCAATAGAAGGCTGGAAAAACATTGCCTGGTCTGGTGAGTCACAATTTCTGCTGCATCCATTCTGCCTTGCATCAACAGTTCAGGCTGGTGGTGGTGGTGATGCAATGGGGTGGGGGATATTTTCTTGGCGCCCTTTGTACCCTTTAGTACCAACTAATTTAGGTATTTCACTCTCAACATTGCATATTATGATTAAAAAGAAATCAAAGAATCTGGAGAAATTTCTGTGCATAAAGGACAAGAAATCAAGCCTAAGCTTAAGCAGATGGCACTACATCAATGAGTGGTATAACCAGATGGTCTTATGAATACTTTGGCAAACCTTTATTAAGTAAAACAAGTAAAGGTGAGTGGGGTCAGTGCCTTTTTCAACAGCCACAGAAACACATCCTAAACAAGTGGCCAGCCAAAACCTGCCTCAGCAAGGATAGCAGGAGGAGATGTGGGAAAAAGCAGCACTTGAATTATTCAAGGGATGTAATTATAGTGGCAGGACAATGGGGAGTGCACAATAAAATAATGCACAGCCCTGTAACTGCTGGCAGTAGGACTTTGCTATTGAAGCCCTCGCAGGCTTGTCTGGCCCTTTGGTTAAAAACAGGCCAGCAGTCTGGCGTGGATACCTCGGGCCACCAGAGAGAGTGCTAGGTAGACAACTCCAGGGTTTGTAGAGCTTGGCCTGACCTGGAAGCACTAAAGAGACTTGGGGTGACCTCGGAAGTAGTTCCGGATTCGGGTATAGACATCCATGGCCGTTGATTCAGTGAACATGGAATTGGGTGGGATGTGGATGAGAGTTCACTTGTCAGGAGCAAGGAGAAGACGAGTGGTGCAAAATGTGGCACATTTTAAAATGCAAAATATAACAACAAAGACCAAGTACTACTGCAAATGTGTTTACATGAAGAATGAGAAAAAATTATACCTGAAACTCTCAATAAATTGGTGTTTGCACTTAAACATTAAGAGCTGTAAGAAGGAAAGACAACGTTACAAAGTGGTAAATTCTTTATTGTTCAAATGTTTTTGGAAAATGTTGTAAGTATCAACATTAAAATTAGTGTTTTTTTTTTACAGTAAAATGCATTAGTTGTACATCACAAAATGCGCTTTTATACTGTTTTTAGTTTAAATATCATTTATTACCATTTACTAATGACTACTTTCTGTTTTTATTTGCATTTTCCAAACTGTCCCAGCTTTTTCTGAGTAGGGTATCTATCTGTCTGTTTGTCTGTCTGACTATCTGTCTACAGTTAGGTCCATAAATATTTGGACAGAGACAACTTTTTTCTAATTTTAGTTCTGTACATTACCACAATGAATTTTAAATGAAACAACTCAGATGTAGCTGAAGTGCAGACTTTCAGCTTTAATTCAGTGGGTTGAACAAAAAAATTGCATAAAAATGTGAGGCAACTAAAGCATTTTTTTAACACAATCCTTTCATTTCAGGGGCTCAAAAGTAATTGGACAAATTAATTAACTTAAATAACTTTTGTCCTCTTAATGTTGTTCCACCACACTTCTTACTGAATGTTTTTGATATCTTGGGTCCAGCATGTTTGACTTTTATACTGTAAATAGTTCTATTAGTGAGTGGGTTGTGCCCTCATTTATTAAACATGCAGTGGTGTGACCCTGTCTTAAAAAGGCAGAATTAGATCCTGGTGTGTTAGGTAATTTTTGCCTGATTTCCCAATTGCCATTTTTGGCGAAAATATTAGAAAGAATTATTTATAATCAATTTCTTGATCATCTTAACTCAAATAGTTTATTTGAGATCTACCAATCTGGCTTTAGGCATTTTAGTAGTGTTGAGACTGCCATTTAATGACACCTCTCTTATTACCAACTCAGGTAGGGCAGCAGTCCTTGTCCTCCTTGACCTTCCTGCAGCTTTTGACACTATTGACCATGACATCTTGCTGCTGTGTCTTGAGCATGTGGTGGGGCTAAAAGGGGCTGCACTTAACTGATTCAGGTTATATCTTACTGATAAGCACTTTTCAGTGACTTTCAATTCCTATTTTTCATCTCCTGCTCCTGTTAAATGTGGGATCCATTCTTAGGGATCCATTCTGGGTCCTATTTTATTTTCTATTTATCTTCATCCTATAGGAGCTAATGTATTAGGTGTAATATTTCTTTTCATTGTTAAGCTGATGACACACAAGTCCATATTCCTGTGAGTAACTCTGCAATGAATAGGCTACACACATTTCTTGTAGAACTAAGACCCAGGATGGCTGACAATTTACTCTGTCTTAATCAAAATAAAACGGAAGTGTTGATAGCTGGTCTTCCTGCTAAAGCTCAAACTGGCTTTGAAGTCCTTAGCACTTTTGCGGACTTTTGCAAACCCCATGTTCAGAATCTTGGGGTTATTTTTGATAATAATCTCTCTTTTGAGAAACAGATAAATTCTGTGGTCAAGAGTTGCTTTTTCCAGCTTCATCTTTTAGTCAAGGTTAAGCCTTATTTATTTCCCAGGGATCTTGAAAAAGCCACTCATGTTTTCATCTTTTCTCAGCTTGATTACTACAATTTGTTGTATTCTGGGATCAGCAAATCCCTGATACGCAGGTTGCAGTTAGTCCAAAATGCTGCCGGAAAGAGCTTCTGAGCAACTGACCCTTTACATAAGCTACCAGAGCTTAGACTATTGTTTAAGCCCAAGTGATAATTTGTTTTGTTTGATTTCCGAGTCTTTGTTTGTATTGGACCAACAATAACTAAATGGGATGACTTGGTTGGCGTCCCAAATTATTCCCATTGTCTGTTCTGTCTTTCTGTACTTGGCCACATCGTCAAGATCATAACCTTTACATGCATGTAAAAACCGTCTTTCGTAAAAAAAAGGGCCACATCATTATATATGTCTAAAAATCTAATTAATAATTCATAGTGAGGATTAGATAATATTTATTAAGAATTACATTTATTAATTGGCTTCAGTGAACATCTTTCAGGTTTCTGTGAAGCACGAATCATTTACTACATTCATCCTTAAGCATGGGAAAGGTGCTATATAAATAAAATGTATTATTATTATTATTATTCCATATGGAAGCACCCAGTTACTATCATGCTTCAGGTGCTGAAACACTAGTTGGAAATTGTTTACATGTACAGTAACTGCAATGAAGCAAATAGATAGATAGATAGATAGATACTTTATTAATCTCAAGGGGAAATTCACATAATCTAAAGGCAGCATACTGATTAAAAAACAGTATTAAATTAGAGTGATAAAAATGCAGGTAAAACAGACAATAACTTTGAATGATGTTAACGTTTATCCCCCGGGTGGAACTGAAGAGTCGCATAGCGTGGGGGAGGAACGATCTCCTCAGTCTGTCAGTGGAGCAGGACAGTGACAGCAGTCTGTCGCTGAAGCTGCTCCTCTGTCTGGAGATGATCCTGTTCAGTGGATGCAATGGATTATCCATGACTGACAGGAGCCTGCTCAGTGGCCATCACTCTGCCACGGATGTCAAACTGTCCAGCTCTGTGCCTACAGTAGAGCCTGCCTTCCTCACCAGTTTGTCCAGGCGTGAGGCGTCCTTCTTCTTTATGCTGCCACCCCAGCACACCACCGTGTAGAAGAGGACACTTGCCACAACCATCTAATAGAATATCTGCAGCATGTTATTGCAGATGTTGAAGGACGCCAGTCTTGTAAGGAAGTATAGTCGGCTCTGTCCTCTCTTGCACAGAGCATCAGTATTGGCCATCCAGTCCAATTTATCATCTAGCTGCACTCCCAGGTATTTATAGGTCTACACCCTCTGCACACAGTCACCTCTGATGATCACAGGGTCCAGGAAGGGCCTGGGCCTCCTAAAATCCACCATCAGCTCCTTTCTTTTTCTGGTGTTCAGGTGTAAGTGGTTTGAGTCGCACCATTTAACAGAGTCTTTGATTAGCTTCCTATACTCCTCCTCCTGCCCACTCCTGATACAGTCCACGATAGCAGTATCGTCAGCGAACTTTTGCACGTGGAAGGACTCCGAGTCATATTGGAAGTCTGATGTATATAGATTGAACAGGACCGGAGAAAGTACAGTCCCCTGCGGCGTTCCTGTGTTGCTGACTACAATGTCAGACCTGCAGTTCCCGAGATGCACATACTGAGGTCTGCCTGTAAGACAGTCCATGATCCATGCCTCCAGGTATGAATCTACTCCCATCTCTGTCAGCTTGTCCCTAAGGAGCAGAGGTTGGATGGTGTTGAAGGTGCTAGAGAAGTCCAGAAACATAATTATTACAACATCAGTGCCTCTGTCAAAGTGGGAGAGGGATCGGTGTAGCATATAGATGATGGCATCCTCCGCTCCCACCTTCTCCTGGTATGCAAACTGCAGAGGGTCGAGGGTGTGGCAGACCTGTGGCCTCAAGTGGTGAAGCAGCAGCCGCTCCATGGTCTTCATCACATGTGATGTCAGGGCAACAGGCCAGAAGTCATTCATCTCACTAGGACGGGATACCTTTGGGACTGGGGTGATGCAAGATGTTTTCCAAAGCCTCGGGACTCTCCCCTGTTCCAGGCTCAGGTTGAAGATGCGCTGTAGAGGACTCCCCAGTTCCAGCGCACAGGCCTTCAGCAGTCGTGGTGATACTCCATCTGGACCCACTGCTTTGCTGGCACGAAGTCTCCTCAACTCTCTGCTTACCTGGGCTGCTGTAATTGTGGGTGGGAATGTCTCTCCTATGCTGGTATCAGCAGAAGGATGGGTGGAGGTTGCAGTACTCCAAGGTGAGAGTGGGTTAAGGTGGTCAAACCTGTTAAAGAAGTTGTTCATCTGGTTTGCTTTCTCCACGTCTATCTCGATGGTGGCACCCCGCTTCGAGCTGTAGCCAGTGATAATCTTCATCCTATCCCACACTTCCTTCATGCTGTTATTCTGCAACTTCTTCTCCAGCTTTCTCCTGTACTGCTCCTTCACCACCCTGAGCTGGATTCGGAGTTCCTTCTGCACGCGCTTGAGCTCATGCTGATCACCGCCTTTAAAAGCCCTTTTCTTCAGGTTCAAAAGGCCCTTGATGTCACTTGTGAACCATGGCTTGTTGATAGCATAGTAGCATACTGTTCTTACTGGAACTACACTGTCCATACAGAAGTTGATGTAGTCAGTAGTGCAGTCAACAACCCCCTCAATGTTCTCACTATGTGACCCCTGCAAGATATCCCAGTCCGTAGTTCCAAAGCAGTCTCTCAGAGCCTGCTCAGCCTCAGGGGACCACTTCCTGAATGAGTGCATGGTTGAAGGTAGCTCCCTCACTCTTGGTTTGTAGTGAGGCTGAAGCAGAACCAGGTTATGATCTGCTTTCCCAAACGCAGGCAGCGGGGTGGTGCTGTAGTATCTTTAACATTTGCATACAGAAGGTCAATAGTCCTATTTCCCCGGGTGTTACAATCCACATACTGGGAGAAGGCAGGTAATGTTTTGTGCAGCGTTACATGGTTAAAGTCTCCAGCAATTAGCACAAGCGCCTCAGGGTGCTGTGTTTGTAACTTAGCAACAGCAGATTGGATTATGTCACCCGCCATCTCCGCCGTTCTCCTGAGGGGGGATGTAAACAATAACAGCAATCACGTGTCCAAACTCTCTGGGCAAGTAATAGGGACGGCCAACAGTTCGATGTCCCAGCAGCAAGTGGAGATTTTGACTTTTACATGTCTACATAACTATAATTATGGGATATGCTGTATAAGAAGACTTTTCAGCAAGCTTGCACCGAAGAAAACAAAAGCTTATAGCACTGATAGAAATGTGAATCTTCCAGTGAACATACAGTACATGGAACATCCAACACATTAAGATATTGGATACAGATGGGGCCACCAAAGGGCGAAGTAGCAAATTATGCTGGTGTTGTTAAAGGTCAGCGGGAATGTAGAACAAATCAATGAATTAGAATAGTGGTGAGAGAGGTAAGAAAGGAAGCCTGAAGTATCTTACATGCCTGTGCAAAGACTTCACTTTTGTTTTCTAGATCTTATCCAAGCAGAGTTTTAAAGTTCTGATATCTAAATATTTAGGTGCACTAGAAATATGTAATAAAATAAAGTTAAAATACACCACATAAGAACATAACAAACATAAACCTAAAGTGTATTAAATGTTGACATAGCTTGCTATTCCATGCAGAAAAGTTATCACTATTTTGATATGTAGCCACTTACATAACCTTCCTGTGATTTTATTTTTTATCTTATTTTATGTCATCATTAAACTGCCATTTTGATTGTTTGTCTTTTGACCTGCCATTTGGATTTTCTGTCTAGTCCTCTTGTCCTTGGTTTTAAAATTCAGTCTATGACCTCCGTCTATTTTTGAATTATGTTTTTGTCTTGTGAAGTTTAAATACTTTTTGCTTGATTATTTTTTGTTACTGAATATAACTTTCTGTCTTTGTCATTGCAGACTGTTAATAAAACAATCCTGGTTTTACAATTTCACTAGGCCTTGGTTCAAAGTCAGCTCACTCCTGTTTACCACACCAACCGGAATTCGTGATCCCAGCTGCACTTTACAGGGCGCTTATCAAAATCAGCTGTCATTTTTGCTGAAAACTCAGAACCAAGGGGTTGCACAATGTGTGCCCCCACTTCTGTGAGTGTGACTTGCTGGTACATGTGTAACAAAATGATAGTAGAGGTTTACAAATGCAAACATAGTATTTTTTTTCTTTTACACAGACACTATTTCATAAACTAAAATTACTTTCTTAATAGGAAGTGGTGTTTGTCTATACATATATTTTATGTCACCAAAAAAATCAAGAAGTTCAGACAAATTCTTCCTTATAACACCTGTGTTTGCACATTATCATTACATTATTTAACTAAGAAAATTCTGACCTCACAAACAAGAATAATTAAACAATGTATTAAACTCAGAACATCAATAATGTCCACCTTCTACAAAGATGCTGCATCCTCCAGAGAGTACTACAGACTCCTCTAATGGAGAGGTGGACCTGAATTCCCAGCATCAATTACAATCTTTTTCATTAACCACACATCGTCAACAAATATTTGCTATGATCATGGTCTTAGGCAGTCTAGACGTCTTTAGATTAGCAATGATATACTTCATAGATGTGTTCCTCTTTAAATTTGGAGCTCATGATAACTAGATAGCACAAAGCAATGGTACAAACCAGGCAGTTTTTCTCAAGTGGCACACATCCAGAAAAGTAGATGTCATGATGTGTGTCCCTTTTGTTTGTGACTGCCATTTTCTTCTACAAGTTTTTTCTAGCATTTATGTCTGCATCAAGTTTTCATATTGAAAACAATTTGAATAAAGGAAGCCATTAAGTCCAGAACAGGCCAACAATCTCAATTTACCTACAATTTTCAAAAGTATCAAAGCAGTGATTTGAAAGCCCCTAAAGTACTACCATCTACCTCATGGCTTTGGAACATATTCTATGTGTCTTTACAAAAATTGAATATGTGAAGAAAACAATTCTAACAGTTTTGAGAATTTTCTTGTTCAAGAACTCAATTTCATGTAACAGGCTGGAATGTTTCCCATCTATACCCATCCATCATGCTAAATTCTTAGTGGCTCATTTTTGGAGAAACATTTGCCATTGTGCCTGTTAACTTTGTTTGCTTAAATTATGAGGTTTAATTTCATTCAATTTTTCCTCATAGCACATAGTCTGTCTTTGTGGAATCAAAATGATGGGCCATCTTTGGACTTCCTCTTGCTTGATATGTCTTATAGGTAAAATCAAGACCAAAACTGTACACAGTATTCCAGATGTGGTCTAACAAGTGTGTTATACAGCTTTTGCATAACCTGTTTTGATTTAAACTTGACACAACATACTAAATAATGTAATTCAACATCCTTAGTCTTCTGGACATTGTCTGGCCTATGACAAGTCCAATATAACACTCACGTCTTTCTCAAAATGCACAAGATAGAATTTTGTCCAGCTCCAGGTCCCACTTTGCAAAACAAACAAAATGGAGGGATTGAAATTGCAAAAAAAATTAATGCAACAATAAACACTAGCACCGTGGATAATTGCGATGTACACTTACATCTTACACATCTTAAATGAAACTGCAGCTTATCCTTATAGATGAATATTTTTCTAAATTTCACAGAAATAAGAAAACAGTCAAAATTATACTGTAAGGCCTCGTGATTAGGTACACCTAATTTATTCATGACAATGACTGTTCAGCTAGTGATTGTATTTCATGTGTACTGAATTCTGTTTAAAGCAGGTGAGAAGCGATTAGTCATTTGTGTGTGTGTCTAGGTGTGATTCAGAGGGATGATGGAAAGACTAAAGATTTAAGGGGCTTTGAATGCACCATAAAGGTGTGTGGAAGATGCACTGGCATGAGTTTACCAGGATGATTAACCCAGTTGGTCTACATATATAGAAATGTCACAAGTGCATTGAGACTGTACAACTACTCATAAAATATGTAGGCAAAGTCCTCTGATTGGAAACAGCCCAGTGATGAAACGGTCCAAAAGAGGTTGACACCACTTATGCAGAGAAACCATCAGTTAACTAACAACACTACACAGAGGAGCCAAAAAGAGTTCATTCCTCCTTGCACTTTCTCACAAATGGAATTTGGTAAAAATATATTCCACATGCATCACAGCAAAAATCAATATGTGGTAATAACAGGACAAGAAACACACACATCTTGATCATTGGAGAATACAAAAATGTCACTTGGTCTGAAGATTCTTGGATATTACTTATTACCTGAAATGAATGTTAGTATGCACTTCAGGAGAGGTCATCAACCTGAAGCTAAGCATGTTCGGGCCACCCAGTGCTTGGATGGGAGACCATCTAAGCAAAGTTTGGGTTGCTGCTGGAAAAAATGTTGGTGAGGCAAGCAGGGGGCACTTACCCTGTGGTCTGTATGTGGATCCCAAAGCCCCAGTACATTGACGGGGACACTGTACTGTAAACATGGCGCCATTTTTGAATGAGATGTAAAACAAATGTCCTGAGTCTCAGTGCTTATAAAAGATCCCTAGTCATTCTTTGTAAAGAGCAGGGTGTATCCCATTGTCCAGACTAAATTGCCCACCACGGCCTAGTCATTCTGCCCCCTAATCATCCCCTATCTGTAACTGACTCTCTCTCTCACCACTTCACCACCTACCAGCTAATATGTCAGTACTGGTTCAAAATGGCTACCATCGCATTATCCAGGTGGATGCTACATATTATTGGTGGTTGAAGTGGCTCCCAACTTACTGAAAAGCTTTGAGTGCTATATAAATGTAAATAATTATTATTATTATTATTTATTGTGGGTTCATCCCACTGGGTGTGAATACAACAGTCTCGTGGGGGAGTAATGGTATGGCACAATTTGTTCCTCTTAATACGAGTACAGCAATATTATACAATGTGTGAACATTATTGCAGTTCAGATACATTCCTTTTTGACAGAGATGCCCCCATCAGCAAATGATTCTTCAGGGAGTGTAATGCTGCATGCTGCAAGGCAAGGAAAGTCCTGGAGCTGCTGAAGGAGATTTAATTTCACTTATTAAAGCAGCTGTCAAAAATACGCTAGTGCCCCAAATCTGCCGTTTTTTTTTTTTTTCAGTTATGATTCTTGTTTTTTTTTTTTTTTTTTTTTTTTTTGCTAATTGTTATCTGTCTGTATTTAACTTGTTTGCTTTTATGACATTAAAATATTTAATTGTTTAATTTCTGTTTTGTATGGGAGGTATTTTCTGCAAAAAAGTAAAAGAAAATTAAAATTAAGATACCTCTTTTGCAATTTCATTTTCAAAGTCTGTAGTACTAGTGTGTTGTACCGTGTTGGCCATTATGAATGTAGTGAAAAGTCAAGCAAAACGACACCTTTTGGCCAATAAAAGGTGTCATTTTGCTTGACTTTTCACTATTTTCAAAGTCTAAGTGCAAGAATGCTGCAAACATTAAAAATAAAATGAAATAGGGGTCAGTGTACTTTTTGGTATTTGAAATTTCATTTTAGAAGCAAAAACGAAAAAACGAAAATGAAAGGAATTTTCAGATTTAGATTTTTGATTAAAGAATAAAATGAGGGAAAATAAGGTATTTTTTAATTCTGTGGTAACAAATAGCAGTCATAAACTTAAAATTACACATACTTTTCTGTATTTGTTTGTGATTCAAATAATGAAAGTGTAATAGCTGAAAAACAACAAAACAGACGCATTTTCGTTGTCTGAAACCGGAGGTACTTCTTCTTCTGCGCAATTTTTGATGACACGTGCGAACCTCCCAACGTCCTCCTCACAAGACATCGATCTACGGCCTTGAAGTTACACTGCATGGCATCAGCAGAGGATGGACCGTTACGTTGTTTTTCAGAACAGTAAAAGAGTGACACTCCAGGACGACACTGAGTCGCATCTTTCAGGTAAAAATACAAGCTTTGCAGACTTTGCTTCATTGACGTAGCAGCTCTTTTATGAACGTTATTGTTGTTACTTACTGTGAAACAGCTAACATTTGGTGATTTCATTTACTAATACTAAGTCTGGCAATTTTTAGAGTGCTAGCAATTTGAATGGTAGTAAACGTTTCGAGTATTAACAGCGTGCACAAGTGTAACACGTTAGGAGAGCAACGTGATTTACAGAAAGTTTTCTTAACGTGTTACACTTGTCAATGAGCAACCATTCACACATTTAAACGTATTCAAATTGCTAGCCCTATAAAAATTTCCAGACTTAGTGTTAATAAATGAAATCACCAAATGTTAGCTGTTTCACAGTAAGTACAACAATAACGTTCATAAAAGAACTGCTACATCAATGAAGCAAAGTCTGCAAAGCTTGCATTTTTACCGGAAAGATGCGACTCAGTTTTTCTGCAGTCAAGTCCTCGTCCCGGAGTGTCACTCTTTTACTGTTCTGGAAAACAACGCGATGGTCCATCCTCTGCTGATGTCAGGCAGTGTAACTTGAAGGCCGTCGATCGATGTGTTGTGAGGAGGACTGTTCGCACGTGGCACAAGTACCTGCGGTTTCAGATAACGAAAATGCGTCTGTTTTGTTGTTTTTCAGCTATTACACTTTCATTATTTGAATCACAAACAAATCCAGAAAAGTATGTGTAATTTTAAGTTTATGACTGCTATTTGTTACCAAAGAATTAAAAAATACCTTATTTTCCCTCATTTTATTCTTTAATCAAAAATCTAAATCTGAAAATTCCTTTCATTTTTGTTTTTTCGTTTTTGCTTCTAAAATGAAATTTCAATTACCAAAAAGTAGCAGTGCTATTTGCATGTTCAGAACTTAAAAATGAAAATGCAAAGTGGAAAATGAAAATGTAAACTGGAAAATTAAAATTCAATGAGCAGCAGGTGGCACCAGTGCTTATTTGCATTTTACTTTTCATTTTTATACCTTCATTGCTGTTTCGGTAGAAAATGAAGTTGCAGATGGTGTTATTTCATTTTATTCTTAACCTTTGCAGCATTCTGGCATGTAGATTTTGAAAATGAAATTGCAAAAGAGAGATCACATTTTCATTTTAGTCAGTCAGTCAGTCATTTTATAATTTTCATTTTCATTTAATTTTTTGCAGAAGATACCTCACATACTTTTGGTTATAAAGCTTATTTTATTCTTTTTTCCTTATTTTGTAATGGTTATTTTTTGTGCCCACCTTGCCTTTTAATTGTGGGGCCCCCCAATCCTGCAGGTATGCCGCTATTAGGGCAGGTACCCAAGACTGGACTTTGAGCCCTTTTTTGATTGCTGGGGCTTTGAGAATTTTCTGTATGCCCTCAGCTTCACTCCAGTAATGAGTAAATGTATGAATTTTGTTTTTATATGCTTAAGCCTTCTACCTTCTATAGAAGAATTGTTCTGACTATTTAGATTAGTTTTTAGGATGTAGTAGTTTTTGTTGGGGGGTTTCTTTCCTCATTTCGGAGGTAAAGCTTTTGTTAGAAGAAATACACGTTCTGGTTATTGAGAGCTTTTGAGGCAGTTTTGCAGTGGGGTTTTCTCCTTAATATATAAATTTGGAAGTTATTGGGAACATTTTTTTAGTGTGGATGATTAGCAATTTGTAGAAATCTTAGTCAGTACAAGTAATTGAATTTTAGTTCCTTTTCTTTTTGTTCTAGGGCTTAAAAGATATTATTACTATTCAAAAAGTGGTTGATGTTTCTTTCTTTTTAGTTTAACATATTTAGTCTTGTTAATCTTTGACTTGTTTGGTTTTGTCTTAGTTACATTTCATCATTGTGCCACCACTCCGCATAATTAAATTAAAAAAACTTAATTTTTTTTTTAAATTATGGAATTAAATGCTTTGAGATGTTACTATCCTTTCCCATTCAATTTGCTTCCCATCACAACAGTAACCTGTGAGAAGCATCACACTGGGACTAGCACCCCAGCTGGAGTTGTACCAGGATCCTAATGCTAGTATAATGAAAGGACAGGGGAGGATAGTTTGTTTTGGGCGTTGTCTTCCCCAGCATACCAGATGGCAGTCCCCTGGGCTATGGCACCGCTTTGGATTCCACAGGGTACATTGGGAACTGTTGTTCTTTGCCAAAGCCCTGTAGGGTTCTGTGGGTGCAGCCACGGGGTGCTGAGGGACTAGCGAGCCCTACTTGGTTGGGCTCCAACCTCACTCGAAAGTGCTTCCGAATTACAGTTGCAGGACACTGGAAGTGTTCCTGGGTATTACATATAAGGAGCTGCCAGCCTCAACACAGAGAGCCAGTGTCAGGAGGAGGAAGACAAAGCTTGCCAGGAGTAGTGGAGAGAAGAGAAGGCTAGAGAGACAACAGAGAGATAACTGTGTTGTGGAGAGAATTAGAGTTGCAGTTGTGGGTGTGCTGTGGGAAACACTTTATTGTTACGGACTTCATACCATAAAAACCCTTTTGTTCATAGAGAACTTGTGTCCGAACCCTTTTTATCAGGAGTTTGAGAAGCTGCAGCTCTCCATGGGCATCATGAACCTCATTTGTCATGAGATCAAAGTCCAAGCAAACATCTTTGAGATAAGCTAGAGAAACTGTTTTGAGAAAAACAATTCCCCACCAACTATTTTGGAAAAAAATGTTGGCACACAAAGGAGTAAAGTTTGACAAATATCAGGGTGGCACACTTCTGATAATTTGTTCAGATCTTGTATCAGCAAATTTGGAAGGCTAAACAATTAAGTCATTCATAATGAAGTGGCCACATATTGAACAATAATGTATATAAAAATAGATTCAAAAATAGATCAACTTTCTTGTTGGCAAGGACACTTGTTGCATAAACAGATTTTCTCTCAGATGCAAATTAGTTAGGTATCCTTAAGAAGTCAGACACATGGTAATTCATGAAGCATATCCAGTTTTGGGAAAATATTTCTCCCTATTTCTGTTAATTCATGTCCCATAGTAAACAGACACCACAAGTTCAAAAGATAAAATATTTTCCAGGAGACAAAAATACAAAGATATGTTTTTCATATTCACACTAGCAGCAGTAGGTGGAGTATACAGTATTATGTTGAATGAATTGGTCAGAAGCCACTCTTTATATGCTTTAAATAATGAGGCACTCAAAACTTTTGTTGGTGGATGATTCTATGTTTAGGGACCCTGTAACTAAAGGTTTTATTCTCCATGGTAATTATGGTAACACTTATCTCCTCATGCCTGTGTGGGTTTCCTCCGGGTGCTCCGGTTTCCTCCCACAGTTCAAAGACATGCAGGTTATGTGCACTGACGATCCTAAATTGTCCCTAGTGTGTGCTTGGTGTGTGGGGAGGTGTGTGTGTGTGTGCCCTGCGGTGGGCTGGCGCCCTGCCCGGGATTTGTTCCTGCCTTGCACCCCGTTTTGGCTGGGACTGGCTGCAGCAGACCCCCGTGACCCTGTGTTAGGATATAGCGGATTGGATAATGACTGACTGACTTACAATGTTAAAGTAGAATTCATTTTTTGATTACTTGTACTGTATATACTGTAAATACTATGACAGATCCATGGTATGATTTAGAGAAATATTTGATATGCTTCAGTAATAAAGACTCACAGGTTTTAAGTTTGCTTATTATTGGGATATGTCTTTGTGTTTCCATAATGAGAAATGTTGGTTATGAAGCCTTATAAAGCTGAATAAAGATAATGTTTAAAGTAATCTAAAAACACAAACTCATACATCATATATAACAGATAAATTCCTAGCAGTTTAACGTCTGAGTATCCTGTTATTGAAAAACCATTAGTACATTCAAAAATTTTTTCTAGTAAAAAAACAAACAGACTTTAATTATACTGTATATTAAACCCTTCGAAAAGATGACGTGGATCATCAGAAACCTATTTAAAATATAAATACATATCTGTAAAAAAAACAAAAAAACTTCATAATAATTCTACAATATGTTGTAAGAGGCACCTAGCTGTCAGGAGGACCGGGGCATCACCAAGATGGCACAGAGTAGAGATAGGTTGCAATAACAGCCTACAGGGAAAATAAATGCCAGTGTAGAGACATTGGAGCCACTAGGGGCTGTAATTCCTGTTTATGTGCTGCACACCCTTGAAACACAATAGGCTGGGACATTGGCATGAAACAGAAGTGGCTTGAAGCGAAACATGCAATGCTCCCCCATGACAGTGGGGAGCATTTGACACAGGTAGTGTCAGGGATGAGTCTCTTCGGGTAATGTAAGGAGGGGACACCAAAGGACACAGCACCTTTTGGCCACTAGAGGCCACATGTTCCAAAAGAGAATGTGTGTGACCGTACTTTCCCTCAGACAAGGCTGCTTGGGTGCTGCCTTGAAGATCTGGCCTTCCATGGCCAATGGAAGGTCCAGGGGGCTGTTGAGGGAATTCTAGCCTCAGGTCCTAGGAGCAAATTGAAAGCCGTTATTGATCCTGGCCGGTTGTTTTAAACTGCTTTTCCCCATGAGAACCTCTAAAAGCAGAGTAGGTTGAGTGGTATACTGGTACTAAACAAATACCAGAAAAATTCATATTTAAAGCAGTACCGAACCAGCATTTAGTTAATTTCAGTATCATAAATAAAAGGTAATTTTTATACACCTCGTGCACAGCTGTTTATTGGCAATCACAACTACCCTTATACTGGTACTGTGTCCCAAAAGATGGTAACGATACCAAAGACAAAATTGTACTACTAATCTAACAGATGTCAGTCAGTCAGCAGGTGGGAGGAAGAGAGGCCATGGTCTCTGAGAGAGATGAGAGCGTTGTGGTCGTACTGTGGTTCACAAAGGGATATGCCACCCAAATCGACAGACAGTTTGAGATCTGCTTAGACAGGCCCAGAGGGGCAGCAGTTTTTATTGTCTTGTACTCAATGTATTTTTACTTTGATTTATTGCATTTTGTGTGTCCTTTGCTATGTGTATTGTTTTTAGAATGCTGTAGTTTTGTTTCTTTCACCTTCTTGGTATTTTCTGGGTTTGGAGGGCTGTGCTTGAAAAATGCATTTAAAAAAATATACATATGCACGTGAAAAAGAAGATGCAAACCTAAACAAATTACTTGAAGAAAATGATGCAGATTATTTTTTTTTAAACAGCTACATTTTTTATACCTATAATATAACATTATGTATTGAGATTCACTAAGAATATGTGCATTAAGAAATAAGTATGAAAAAGTGGTTTTCATTGGCAATAGGATATGATTCCACTGCCTTTAACCATGAATAGATGATGTAACAGCTCCCTTCTATACCCATTGTGACAGATGGCTAGGGCCATCATCCAGTCGGGATGCCGGCTGGGTGGAAGGGTCGAGGGAGAGACTAAATTGGAGTCACTAGCTTCCCCAAGACACTAAAAGGCATCCCCCCTGGGTTGCTACAGCACCATGGATTGCTGCAGGGCATGCTGGGAGTTGTATTTTGGAGCAGCCCTGTTGGGCTCCGTGGGTGCTGCCAGGGGGTGCTGCAGGTACAGCTGAGTCATTGGAGAAACTTCTGCCGCACCTGGAAGTGCACCCAGAAGAAGGACAAGAAACACCTGAAGCACTTCTGGGTGCATTATTAAAAAAGGAAGGAAATCTACTTTGTTTCACATAAGATATGTATATTTACACTACTAATCTTCCTTTCATCTTAAAGTTTTCTTTACAAAGTAACTATTTTAACACTTATTTTAAAACATCTTTATTTGGTGTCCCCTTCTGGACTGCAAAGGTGATGTTCTGTAAAGCTCGGGCCTCAAATGGTCAGCATGGCACAACTAATGTGGGTGGAGTGTTTACATAAATACCAATGCCAGTGAGGAGCCAACTGGAAACACTTCATGCTAGGAAATTAGGAAGAAAGAGGACATAAAATCGGCATTTGTGGCTGTTTAGCATGAAAAGTGACATAAGTAAAATGCCTAGATGTGAAAATAAAATGAAAAAATCAGATGCCTAAAATTTCCATGATCCTCTTCAGTGATCCAAACACTTTGAATCTTTTGCTAATAGTGGTTAGGTTCAATATTAATACTCCAGTAAAATACAGTATACACAGTATTGCAGAACTTTCAATGTGAAATCTCACCCATCATTTCACAGAGTAAAAAGTAACTCACAGAGTAATTACATCTCAGTTATACAAGATCAATAATCAAATTTATTTTAAATGCAAGTTGTTCATTTGTTCTTTCCAGCCTCAATCATTATTCCAGTTTATTTTCAGAAAATGGGCAAAAGTCTCCATAACTACATGCTTAATCATGCCTGGGAATTTGTTACAACACAAATCATTGTTGTTTGAGTGGTTCTGTGTTCATATGCATCCAGCAGGGGGCACATACTCCCTGGGAATGTGCTCTTTTAGAATTACAGCTCATGCTTGAACCTATACATTTCTTTTCCCATTAACCAAAGTGGAAATATTAAACCAAGAAAAATACGGTTACAAAAGAAAGCATGTATTAACTTGCTTTAAAATGCAATAATCACTCCTATATACAGTACATATATACAGTATATTATATAATAACAGCTGAAGAGAATGCATTGAACAATACAATTATCTTGCAAGTCTTAGCTGGGATCTTTGACAATTGTATGTCCATCTTCAGAGGAGTCAGAGATCCAATGTGACATCTTCTGTCAGTCCATTTCAGCAGACTTACAATAACATTTAAGTCTCTTTGTACTTGTTTGTACATCCTTTGGTTTCAAAAATAAGAACCCATAATCTTCTTACTAGTGGTATTATTAAGGGGGGCTTTGGCCCCTGATCTTCGAGAGCCATCCTCCTCTCCTGGTCAATGCAGTTTGTTTATAGCCCCTTCCTCATTTCTCCAATTTGATCATGGCTACCAGTTGCGCAAAAACGTGAATGAAGAAGCCCCCCGTTCATCAGGGTGCTAGGGCTAAGCCCCCTGTAACTGCACAAGCTTGCACCATTCCTGCTTCTAACCACTGCCAAATATGAAATCTTCTTTCTTCTAACAGAGTAAAACCTTTTATTAGCAACAGTGTAACCGCTGACTATCTATTGACCATTACCAAACAAGGAGTGCAGTACAACCTTTTAATGCCCTTCTTGAGCTTCTCCATTTGTCTTTCTCTCTGTCTCACTTTCTTTCTGTGTCATTCCACTTCAAATTCTTAAATTACTTTAGTTGCCTTTTTAGTGCCTCAGTTATCATGTCTTTACTATATACAGGAAACAGTGACACATACAGTATATCATTTAGTTCTTGTTTTTTTTTTGACCTTTGGCCACAGACGGCTTGGACTTTCTTCTAACTAATTTAGCACATTCTTTGAGTATTTGTCTGATCAGACATGTGCTTTAACTTTCTTCTGCCAAAATGGACACTGCACCTGTTCCAATCACTAGCCTTCTTTAATGTTCCTTTTTAAAGTCTTCACATTGTAACAGCTTCCTGGAAATATTATTTATCTTTTAGCAAGTCTTACTTATACACTGGAATACAATATATTGCAAAAATGTATGTATGTATGTGCAATATGTATGCTAAATATAAACATATTAAAAGATAATAAGACTCCTGGGTTACAGTATTGATTTGATCACTAAAGTTTTTTCATTGGTAGCTGTAGTAAAATGCCTACATACTATAATCAGCTTTTTTATTATGTGTCATTTTCTTTCCATAGTTAAGCTGGCTAGAAATTTCACTTTAACTATTCTGTACATTTTAATTGAATTAAATTAATTCTTTTTTTGTGCTCCCCATGATCTGTTTTTAGTCACATATGACCAACAAAATCTTAAAAAAAAAGAAAAATAATTATTTTTTTACCTTATGGTCTTGATCATCTTGACCATATAAGACCATCTTAAAAGACTCATCTCCATTCAATGAAATTCTTAAAGTGAGGTCTATAATTATAGTGAGGTCTCTTAATTATTTGCTTTCTTCACCATGGGACAGATGCAGTAAGTAAGGGATGAAAAATAATACAAATTAAATACAACATATTTTTATGGTAGT
This sequence comes from Polypterus senegalus, assembly GCF_016835505.1. Lineage (NCBI taxonomy): Eukaryota > Metazoa > Chordata > Cladistia > Polypteriformes > Polypteridae > Polypterus > Polypterus senegalus. The sequence goes on from NC_053164.1 coordinate 101,357,595, forward strand.
TGTCATCTTTTCCTCACTGTCCTTTAGCAGGCTTACGTATTTTCAAATGTATCCTTAATTTTTATACCTTCCTGTTTTTACTCAGCCAAACAGGTAAAGACAAATGTCGTTTTATTTCTTGGAAACTATTTCTTTTTATTTTTCCAGGCATTTCCCAGAAGTGTCTAGTATGTTTTAGACTGTTAGAGTAATGTGCATGTGTCGATGTCAACGTTTTCACATCAGAGTAACGTATCAAACCCTCCAACTGCCACAACATATATTTCACCACAGCAACACATCAAACACTGATAGCTCCTTCCCCCATAAAATAATGATGTTCATATTCACAAACCACAGTAACATTTCAGAATTTAACATGTTGTACTTCCAAACATAGCAAGATCAAGCAATACACCATCTGCCATGAAAAGGCTATGTTCATAGACAATAAGATTGCACTAAATGTGGCTTGTTACAAAGGACAATAAAGGCAAAACAATTTCTGATTAATCCTTACCATAAATAAAAAATGTGTTGAAAACTGGTTATATGAAAATTGAAGATAATCTTTAAAGGTTGTTTTTTGACCAATAGGCCATATGAAAAATCATATAGACAGCATTTGATAATAATAATAATAATCAATAATAATATTTAATTTTCATCATTGTGCGGCAAAATGATAACAGCTGTATACTCTACCATGCATACAGTATTGGTTGATCATTCTGTAGCTGTGTGAACTCTGAAGATCTGCTCTTTAGACAACGGCTTCAATTCTCAATTTTTCGAAAAGATTTCTTTTTCTTTTTTTGCAACTGTTTGTGCTTCACTAACTTGTCTGCTGCAAAAATTTTATATATATATATATATATATATATATATTTCTTCTTTTTCAGAAAGACCACTTGCATTATTTGGACTAGGTGAAATTCATCCTGTAATTATGTGACAGGTGTCTGGCCACACTTAGAGGTAGTCTAACCTAGACACCGTTAAAATATCCAACTATCCCGCCCAGTTTTATTAAGAGACTGGGAACTCTTCAAATTTACCGATAATAGCACACAGGTTTGTTTAAATTGGGCGGTGAGTAAACACACAATGAAAGACACAAAAGTTATTTTCACTTAAAGCAACACTAACTTCTATTACACAAGACAATATGAAGTACATTTAAAAGATATACGAACATAACAAAATCTAAAAATATCAGGAACAAATTTCCTTTTTTTTAAAAAGGAAACCACACAGTCCACACTCTAAAAGTCCGTCAAAAACAAGACTTGGAGGATACAACCTTTTAATGGTGTAGAGTCCAATTTGCGCACTGTTACCCCAAAAATTAATTGTCCAGCTGTCCACCGACACACTCTGTTCACCAGACACTCGTTGCCCAACAGAAGTTTTGTCAAATCGTGGAATCCCTTTCAGCGTCTCCTCCTCATTCTTTTCCTCCACTCTTGGCTCCTTGTGTTGCTGAGACCTAGGCATGCTTCACTTCTCGTCCGCCAGCTTTGCCTGTCATGCAGCTTCCCTCTCTCGCTGGACCCACAACTGTCCTCTTGTGGAGCTGTCTCTTTCTCCCTCGGGGTAAGTGTTGCCGTCCGTGTCCTTCATGTTACACCAGCCACGTACCCCAGTCTGCCAGCGAGCCCCTGTGCTCTCTGTGAGTATCTTGGTAGTGTTTTCAGTGGACCGTCCCTCCTGTGCCTTCTCCTGCCCAGAAGTTTAAATCTCCTTCAGTCCCTGCCGTTGTCAGTCCTGGACAATCGGTTTAAGCAATGGCACATCTAAATTTCCTGGGTTTAACAATTAATGAAAACACAAAATGTTAACAAAATGCTGATACAGCAGTACAGCAGTACAGATATGCTGATTAGAAACCAATATTGTCAGACATGTAATCTCCAAGTCAGGAGCAGGTCTGTTATCACAAATTTGTATTGTTTGTATACTCAACCAGCCAAACTTCAAAGTGATGACTTCTTTGCAAGACAGCAAATACCTACATCCTGCAGACAGCCATGACAACATTTAGCAATGGGATTACCCAGGAAATCAAAAAAATGTCCCCCTCTGACAATTACATTACTAAAGCAGGAATCTAAACTACTACATTTTTAATCAAAGCCCAATAAAACTCAGTCAGGGTAATGCCAGAATAATCAACAGAATTCCTACCTGGAGACAGGGTTATGCCATTGTCACTTTTTTCTTTTTTAAAGTTTTATTTTCTTATTTATATTTCATAAACCTATTTCAAGCACTGGCCCTCTGGGTTTTTTAACTAAGTAATGCTTATTTAACTCTTATGAAGATTTAGTGATGTTTTTACTTAATTGAGCTTTCTTTCTAAAGATAACACTTTTTTACCCATTGTTTTCCTTATTTGGTGTTAGAAGCCAAGGGAATAATTTAATCTATTTGCTGCCTTCTGTGTATCCCAGATCAGTCTAAATTTCCTCCTGCACCAAACATCTTGGAAAAATTGTCTCCCATTTCAAATTTGGCCAAATCAAAAAGATAAGATGTCAGTAAAACATATCTCTTCCTTATTTAGCCAAAAAAATTCAGAGTTGTTACTTCTTTATAGCTACACGCTCTAAGAAAAAAAAATCTTTTTTCTGTTAGTCCTAATTGCTCCATTTGAGTATGTCCTTTGACATTTTTATCTTGGAGCTAAACTAGGCCCCTTTCAACTGAAAGATGCCCATCTTAACAACTAATGTCTTGCAACAAAATTAGATTTGTATAAGTTTTGTTTCAAAACAGGAGTAAAATTGTACTCTTACCTAAGATATTGTCTAAGTGCAGGCATTGTTCTATTTTTAAATTATTCTGTTCAAAATGTCTACTTAGCTTCACTCGTTACAATTCATCACAGATACTGTCACATCACTAGCTGAATTTCTATTCCCACTGAAGAAAGAAACAGACAAACAGCATGCATCACACTTTCTAACCTTGTTCATATTGGTTTAGATCTACTGAGTCCAGAGGCAGATAGCAAAGGAAAACAACAAACGCTAAACTCAACACTACATCTTCACAGCTCCTTTATGTGTGCTCATTGGCCAAACTGTAAACACACAGCTATTAGTCTATCTCTAGACAGAGGTATGCAGTAAGATAGCATAAAGAGGAGGAGAGCAACAAAAAAAGGTTCAAATGGAGATAAGTACCATTTATCAATTAAACAAGAACACAAGGTACCAAGACGGTACAGCGATTAGTGGTGTTTACCTTTGCATCCACTGTTGTGGACTCCCTGTTTGAGTGAGAAGGATCTATGATTAACTGGCAGCCATCCACTGCCTAATGCTATTTTGGATAGGATATTAAAAAATTGATCCAGTTAGTTTGAGAATATCTTGTTTAATAAAAAAACACAAGGATTAAAACAAAAACTGTAATATTAAAGAAATAGCTAAAGTCTTTCAAATACTACTACATAAAAGCGCAAAAATACAAATTACACTATTTTCCTGGGTCATACAACAGTTAACCCACCATTCACTTGCAAACATGATTACTGACTGTGCTACAGATAGGAATACACAATTTTAAAAAGGTTGTCATACAATCTATATTAAACTCCTCATACCTTATCCTATAAAACATTAGCTCTACTGAACATAGTGCTCCCATATGCTCTCTGAAAAAACATTTCATTTATATCAAAATCTCCAGTCTTGGTGAACTAACAATAGCAGAAGCAGTTAGCGGGCCGGCCAGCAGGCTTGCAATGGCTGAAATACTGTAGGTTTCACAGATTATCCCAATCCAAGTAATGAGATGTAAAAAATTGCATTGATTGATGTACTATTGTTAGTAGCTGCTACTACTCTAAATCGGTCAAGAAAAAGTAAATATGAGTGTGTGTGTCTGTATGAGTATCCAGTGCCAGACTGGTGGCATTGTTTGGCCACAGTAGTCAGGTAAACATGTATTTTCCCACCTCTATTGAAGCAAAAGCATTGTTCATCTGTATTGAAATCTTTATGTTCATCCACTTAAAAAAGACTGAATATCACACTCCACACAGACAGTGTGACAAGGTCATCAGAGATACTGGGGCTATCAATCAAAAACACTACCCAAATTTTACATACAAAATTAAACTTCTTGATGTCTAAGAACTAACCGCCATTGACTGCCTTTTAGCGTACTATAAGAAAATCAAAATACAAGGAAATAAACCAGACATTTATTTGAATTAAACAGTGGGTGGCTACATCTAAATTAATCTAATCTAAAAGAATAAAATATTTAGATGACTTTTTCTGATGTACAATCAAGATACAGTACTTGCATACATGAACCATCTATAGCATCATAACTAATAAAAGATCTCCTTAGATATCCCCGGTGAGCTTGAATGAAATGACTTTACCATTTTCGAGCATTAACGTATTATTTAATGCACATATTTTACGTAATTATTAATATCAAAATGCTAAATAAAAAAGGCATGCACCGAGCAAATTGGAAATCACAGTGGCACAGTGGGTAACACTTCTAGTGCACAGATTCATATCCTATGTTCAAATTCCGCTCCCAGATGCTGTTTATACCCTACTGTACACCTTCTCCCAGTATCAATACAGGTATTCAGTTTTTCTTCCCATGTCCCAAGGGTGTGATTTTCAGGTGCATTTGTGTCGCAAAATTGGCATATGTGTGCAAGTCCAAGGCTGATTCCTGCCTTACCTCCAACCGCTCACAACTGCAAAGTTGGTTTGAGAATTACATGGTTTGCCAATGTCTTTAGATTGCTAAATTATCCACATAAAGACAGAAACTACTGTATAATTTAAAAAAACAAATTAAGATGCAAATGTTGTTATTCAAAACCAGGCATGTTGTTTGCTATTATGACAATACTCAGTGAGAAGCACTTAGAATAATTATTTTATTTAACTTTAGGATTTTGGGTTCCTAGAGCAACCATACAGGCAACATTCACCTTTCATCAGTGAAATATGGCAAACTGGCATTTCTCTTCTCCAGACTCATTTTATATTCCCATTACAAGATATGATTGAAAAGTTCAGTTACTTTTCTCTATTGTGTTGACACTCATTTACCTAATATACTCATCTGAACACACGTTATGGATCTTAGTTAAAGTGGTAAGACATCTCTAGGCCAGTTTAGGCCTCAGCCTAACCTAGTTTTCTCTGGTCTGTGTACTCTCAGAGATTCCTATTCTGAATATTGTTTGCTTCTGCTGGAAGATTTTATACCCTAAGCTATACTTTGGGTTAATTTGTTATAATTAGTTATAATATTTATTTTTGATTTGTATCATTATATCACCACCATTCTGATAGCAGTATTGTTGGTTCCCACTGCTAAGACTACCCAGGAGTGGGAATGACCATTAGAGGTTGTGGTCTGTAAATCACATCACAATGGGATAAAAGGTTATCCAGGGTATGCCTCCTCATCCAACTACATAGACTCCATAATCTTTCAAACCTTTTTGAAACATTTTCTTTGTTTTGTTTCTCTGGTTTTTAAACTCACTGTACTCCTTCTGATTTTGTCTTGTGATTCTTGGTTTAGGTTACTGGTAGTTGTTCTCCTATTTCTGACCCTTGCTATGATTTTTTGACTACATCCTTGTCTTCCAGTCACCCTATGAAGCCTTTGTGCCTGCTGGGCACAGCAATTCCCTGTAGAAAATCTGTACAGGGTGCACACAAAGTCCGTATACCCCTATCTTTAGGAGCATTTACAGGAATAACCATGACAATTTGGTTCCTGTGGACATCAGCCCAAGTCTTCCTGGTATTTCGAGGTGTGTTTCCAACATCCTGTCTGGTGCTGCCACCTGCTGCCACTCAAGAAATCGCAACAACGTAACGGTCGTTCCAAGACGAAGCGATGGGTGACACAAGTGTTTTCACGATCGAGGAGTGTTTGGTGGCCACTGTGTGGGTTCAAGAGCGGCCTGTTACTGGGAAATCGATCAAAATTGTCATGGATGACTTTGTTGTGCGTTTTGGGAAGGGATCGCCGACAAAGAGGACGTTGTTGCAGTGGGAGAAGAAGGCTTTTACAACGGGCAGCGTCCGAGATGTGCTGCAAAGTGGAAGACCATCCACAAGGCACGAAACGTGTGCAGATGTGGCAGAGTCTGTTCAACGATCCCCAATGAAATCCACTCGTAGACGTGTTGCTGAGTTGGGAATAGCGGACTCCACAATGCAAAAACACATTAAACAGGACTTGCAAATGAAATGTTGGCGTCCATTGCACGTTAACGAGTTATCAGATGCCGACTTGGACAGACGTCAGGAAGCTTGTGATCTGATGCTGCACCAATTTCCAACAAATGCTGAGAAGGAAAAGGTTATGTTCTCTGACGAGTGTGTGATTTATCGCAGCTCCCGCAATCGAAACGTGTTTTCAAAATCCTCCAAAAGAAAGTTTTTTTTCAAAACTGTAGAAGTCATAGTTTAATTGTGCTAAAAAAGAAATAAATAATCCAGTTATTATTTGTGTTTAATCTTATCAATTCAGCTTGTTCTTTCTATTGTGGCACGCAGTTGGGGCTGGTACCCAACCGGGATGTCCAGGAGGACCGGAGGAGGGCTTGCGCCTCCTCCAGACCACGAGGGGGTGACTGCCCTGGTTGCACTGGGGACCACGGGTGCAGAGCTTGGAAGCTCAACCCTGTAGGGGCCTGTGGCCACCACCAGGGGGCGCCCCGGTGCCTGAAGAACCCTGGACCTCAGCACTTCCGCCACACAATGAAGTGCTGGGGGGAAGAAGACTGGGGACACCCGGAGGGCTTCTGGGGGCGCAGCCGGCACTTCCGCCACACAGGGGAGTGTCCACAGAAGAGTGTCGGGGAGCAGCTGGAGCCCATCCGGGCTGCTATATAAGGGGCCGCCTTCCTTCATTCGGATTCGGAGACAAGAGTCGGGTGGAAGTAGACGGGAGTCTGTTGAGAGAGGAATGGAGGCAGCCTGAAGAAAGGCACTATATAGTGAGGCCTGGACTTTGGGGGATTGTGCACGGATTTATAAACTTGTAAATATTGTACATAATAAATATGTGTGTGTTGGGTGACAAAGCGTTGTCCGTCTGTCTGTGTCCTGGCCACGTTCCACACTATGTATTGTTATATAATATTATGTTTATTAATTAATCACATTTTTCTATTATATTGATACAACAATGTAGTTGTTTCCTTTGTTTGCTGCTCTGTCCTCTTCATGTATAACCTAAGGGGGCAGTGCCTTCTAATGATGCTATCTGGAGAATGCCCATAAGAGTCTAAACAAATAATATGCTTGCATTGAGGTTGATTCCTGGCTTTTGGCTTATGTATTTATTCTGTATTGAATATCCTGGTTCTGACCCCTGCTATTGTTTAAGGTTTATGTTACTGTTTCTGATTTTTTTTTAATTTTACTTCTGTAAACTTTTACATTTGCTTGTTGGCAAACCTACTTGTCTTCTATTTTGGCTCCAGCTTTTGTCCTCTGTACAGTTCTTTCAAAATCCCGTAACAAATACTGTATTTAAATGTTTTTTATCTTTTGTGATTTTTATTGATAACAAGAAAAGGAAATACAGCCAAAGAAAGCCAACATAAATAATTGGTTTTAAGCTATATAAGAACAAACACAACAACCTTGCCACCCACAGGTGCCCACCCCACCCCACCTGAAACTGCTATTTAAACAAAAGCACAAAAAGGGAAAAAAGAATTGGCTAGTAAACTGGCACACACACCACACAGGAGTGTAGAATGAAGTAAACAACAACAAAAAAAAGCATGAGGAAAGCTGTACACAGGAAAACTGCATCATGGAGCAGCCCCCAACCAGCTCTTTACTAATTGAATAGCATGAAGCCAGTCGTAAATAGTAGAGCCAGAAGAGTTGCTGATCCGAGATGCAGAAAGTTCAAGAAGGACAAGATTGTAAAAGGAAGATTTCCAGATAGTAGGCGAGACAAGGGCAGAAGATTTCCAGCAAGAAGCTAATAGCAATTTAGTTGCAACAGTTGCAGTCATTAACAACCTCTGCTGGGAGAGAGAAAGACAGAGTGAGGGAAGAGAATAAAGGTAGGAGGAGATGAACTTGAGGAAACAAAGGAATGGGGAAAAAAAGAATTGTAGAGAGGATTCTGCTACATATCGCCAGAGGGCTGCAGCTGGAGGGCATCCCCATCTTTTGAAAGACAGTTTTCCAACACGATGCAGAGGATGGGGACAAATCTGTTAGCCAATTAGACATGATTGGGACAGTTTTGAGGGAAGTTTTATGGAGAAGGGAATAGAGACCAGATACTGTTTTGGAATTATTACAAAGGGATAAAGAAAATGAGACTAGATAAGGCATTGGAAGAGGGGAAGATAGGGGAACTCTACATGTCCTGAGCACAGACCTCAGCTGCAAATAGAAAAAATAGGAGGTTGAAGGGATAGAATGTCTGGATCGAAGAGAATCAAGTGTATCCAGCCCTGACTCATCAAATATACCTCCTAGAACAAATATACCAGACTGACACCAAGGGGAAGATGAAACTGGACAGCCTCCGATATTTAGTGCAGAATTATGAAATAAAGGAGTGTGGAGGTGCCATCTTGGCAGCAGACCGATCAATTTTTCAACCATTCTCCATAAGGGCATAAGAGACAATGGGACCGACAGTTGGAGAAAGGGACTTTATTTTATTAGAAAGAACTGGAAATTAAGTTGTGCAATGGGGGGAAATATATTTTGTCTCCATGGACAACCAGCAAGGAGGATACTGGGAGACTGGCCTTATAGTAAAGGCAAGGTGGTACAGCTCAAAATCATGGAGGGAGACACCACCATCCAAATTGTCACAGATCAAAGTGGAGTGTTCAATAGATGGTCTCTTATGATTCCAAAGGAATGAAGACACCAGTGACTTAACAGTTTACCAGAACTTAGGTGGGGGGAGATAGGGAGCACAGAGCTAACACAATTAATTCTGGGGAGCAAATTCATTTTAATAATTGCCAATCTGGATTGAAATGAAAAAGGAATGTGGGACCAACAAGAAATGGATTCTCTGACACCCTTCAGAACATGGCGACAGTTGACAGCTGCAAGCTCCAGGACCCCAGCATTGATGTCCAATCCCAGGTTTCTGAAAGACACTGTTTGAGGAATGAATATGAGAAATGTAGAGAGATGACAGGTACAGTTTAGTGGGAAAAGAACAGATTTAGATCAGACAATCTTATAACTAGGCAAGGTTTCATAGACATTAAAGAGATCAATGACATGGGGAAGATCAGCAGGGGCATTACCAAGGTAGAGAAGAACATCGTGTGCATATAATGAAACTTTTTGGGGTATATATTTAATCAATACCGGACTGATATTGTCTGAGTTGCAGAGAGTTACTGCCAAAGCCTCAAATGAAAGAATAAAGAGAAGCGAGCATAGAACCCAGCCCTGTCTGGCTCCTTGAAGAGAGGGGTGAATAAAGGGTCTGAACCATATTTATAAAGGCTGGGAAAAAGCAAGGACCTTCCATAGAAGGGTCCAGTCCATCCTGTCAAATGCCTGATCTGCATCTAGGGAAAAAATGTCAGAAAGAGAGAAAATAGTTGGGGGAACATAGAAAACATGAAGCAAGTGCTAAACATTGTCAGTCGCATGGCGGAACTTAGTAAAGCCAGTTTGATCAGGATGAATCAGTATAGTGATCAACACCTACCTTTGCCAACAGCTTCACATTGGAATTCATCAATGATAGAGGCTGATAACTAGAATAATCAGTGGGATCCTTACCCTGTTTAACCAAAAGGGATATCAGAGCCGAATTAAGTAAAGGTTTAAGGTGAGATGACAAAAGAAAAAAGTAAGCATCTGGAAGAGTGGGACAGAGAACTGCTTCCAAAAAGCAGAAAAGATCTCAGGGGGCAACCCATCAGGCCAGTGAGATTTCCCAGAACTCATAGAGTTCAGGGCTTCTTTTAGTTCATTAAGTGATAGGGGACAATCCAGCGCAGAGGCTTCTGACTCTGAATGCTCAGAGAGGGGTAGAGATTTTAGAAATGAGTCCATATAGGCAGGATCAGAGGGAGAGGATGAAGAGAATAGAACAGAACTGGAAAAAAACCCTTATTAATTTCACCAGGGTTTGTAGTGAGACCCCCACCACTTGGTTTTTATGTCCAAAATCATAGCAAAGGAGTCACATTTGTGAAGCCTGAGGGTCAGAAGTTTACTGGGCCTTGGCTTGGAAACATAGTAGTGTGCCCTGGTGCAGTGAACCCAACATTCTGCACGATGCAACAGCAAAGCATTCAGTTCTGCCCTAGTACTAGCAATGAGAGTTTCATGGTCTTTGTCCACCCCACGGGGGGGAGAACTCTATAAAAGCAAGAGATAGTTTTCCATATCAGGGATCTTTTGGCGAGATTCACGGGCCAAAACACTGGCAAAAGCAATAGTAGCATCACGAAGGAAACCTTTAACAGTTATCCAGTAAAAGGCAGGGACTTGCGTTGACCCAAAAATGATAGAAATAAATTCTTCAAGCTTGCTAGCCAAATAAGCAATACATTTAGGGTTCTGAAGCAATGATGTATTAAATTTCCATCATGGCGCCTGGGAGACCAGGGGCCTCATGTATAAACGGTGCGTACGCACAGAAATGTTGTGTAAGAACTTTTCCACGTTCAAATCGCGATGTATAAAACCTACACTTGGCGTAAAGCCACGCATTTTTCCACGGTACCTCATACCTTGTCGTACGCAAGTTCTCCGCTCGGTTTTGCAGACTGGCGGCACCCAGCGTCAAAGCAATGCTACTGTTCCTGTGTGGTTACTCATTATTTTCCTGACGCGGCTTTATAAATACACTGAAACTAACCACATATTGTTTATTATTGTAACGCATCTGATTGTAATTAACTTGTAACAATATAATGGTTCAGGGAACAGCCATAGTATTCCAAATACCATAACTGCTTTAGCGTTGTTACTCTCACTGCACCTTCTTCTTTCAGCTGCTCCCGTTAGGAGTTGCCACAGCAGATCATCTTTTTCCATATTACTCTCACTGCAGCACTCGGAGTATTTATATCACTGTATCTGAGTGTGAATCACAGCAGCAGCTGTTCGGAAAGAGAATTATCGGTATACAGCATCAGGCACACGCTACCTCAGCCACGGCAAAACGTTTTAAAGCCTTTCCTGTACGGACTTTGCGGTTCAGAAACAGTTTCATCCCAAGAACTATAAACGCACTCAATCACTGCTCCTTGTAGAACTGTTTGTACTTATAAGTACAATCACCCCACTGTAAACTTGCACTACAGTTATAATATTACACAACCTGAGCCACTTTATAAAGCGCGTATTTACATATGATGACGATATCATTTTAAGATGAAATGCAGCAAAATATGTTTATTATATTATACAGGTAAAACTTTAACTTCATTTAAATAATCTATATTCTTCACTGGGACTGGCGTGAAGGATAGAATAATTAAACATGTACTACGAAGATATTTCAATGTTCCTTAAACTTTTTAAAGAATCAGTGCTCTAAGTTTACAGATGGCTTAACATCTATTACAGAGCTGATTGTGTGGCAATCAGTTACTTGGAGAAAGAAAAGCAAGAACTGTATGGGCGGCCACGCCAATACATATTGAATATAAAACAGAAAGAGAAAATAACGACACAGCTAAAAGTGCAGCGGCAAATTTCGACAAAAGTTAAATGCTTGTGTCATGAGCATGGGGCGGCTAGTGTCTGCAACAGACGTGGCCATCCGCCGTGCATAAGCTACCTCACTGACATTGGCGGGTGAAGGAGCCACCGATTCTTTTTCTGCCCAGTGCCACCAAAAACCTAGAGCCGCCCCTGATTACTGCTGCAATAAATTATTTCATCGATGGTTTTGCACAATCGCTGCGCTGTAAAACCCATGTTTAATAACGTGCTTTAACTCTTAATGATATCACGTATACATCACAGTATTTTAGTTATTCAGAGAGCTGTAATATCGCGAATGTAATTGATTCTGTGTACAGTCGGAGGAAGAGAGCCGGTTTAAGAAGCACGTAGTGATTCACACACACAGAGCACATAGAAGATCAAATACAAAACAAAGCATTTAACGTGCTACTTTAATTACGATGTGATTTGAGAAACTGGTTAAGTAAATGATTTTAAGATGACGTTTATGATGTTCTACTTTAATGACAAAATAAACTACGTGATTAAAGTGGAAATTTCGAGATTGAAGTTGACATTTCGTGCTTTCTTTCCCCACTGTGCCTTTTTCTCTGTACCCTAAAAAGCTTTCTTATGACACTCAGACGGTAGGCTACGACTCGCCTTTTCACGGTGACTGATATCTGAGCTTTCAAGTTTCTCCAACACGCTATGTCACTCGATCAACTTCCTTTTGTTGATAATACCACGGTTTAATTAAACAAATAGTATATTTTTCCTTTGCCTCCACTTGGTATTCGCTGAAATCGTTATATTTTCCCCCATGCTTTTCCCATTGTCTTTTCACCTGAGCTTAAGGGTGATTTATATTGATTTGCATATTCAAAGAGGCGTAATTCTGGGAGGAGTTAGGGCGTTACATAAAGCGCGTGCACGAGCGTTAATTTTCACGCTGATCGGGATTTATATAGCGGGAGAACGTGGAAGTTGGAGTACGCACAGATTCCTGCATCTGGATTTTTCTGTGCATAAGCACATTTCCGCTTTTGTGCTTATGTCATGTTATAGTGCGAGTTCTACGCAAGGCGTTATACATGAGGCCCCAGAGAGGGCAAAGACATATGTAACACAGCACACTTATGATCAGAGATGTTGGAGGATAGGAGATTAGCATTAGTAGCAGCAGAAGCTAGACAACGAGAAACAAAAATGTAATCTATGTGAGACTGAGACTTGAAGTTGTGAGAGAATAAAGGAGTACTCTCTAACAGAGGGATTAATTAAACGATATGAGTCAAACAAATTAAGATCAGCAACAAATTTACACAAACTGCGAGTTGAAGGAGGGAGCTGATGTCCCAGGAGGGGAGGAGATTTATCCAGTACTGGGTGAAGCACAGCATTGTCATCTGTGCCAATAACAAACTCAAAGCCATGGTGTGTAAGAATCTGACTAGCCAAGTCCTGGAAGAAGGTGCTATGAAAGGGAGTGGGAGCGTACACTGCAATAAATCAAATCCTCCTACCACCAAGCTATACCTGTCGCCAGAATCACATCCAGACCCCAGAACCTTAAGCTGAAAGGATCGCCTGACAAGTATCGCAAGTCCACACTTGCGAGAGGGGGCAGATGACAATGAGACAACTATGTAACATTTGGAGGCAGTCAACATCACATTACGCTTTAATAAATGCATCTCAAGTAAGAAAGTGATATCAATGTGGTGTTTATGTAAAAAGTCAGGCACAGAAGACCTTTTTTCAAGTGTTGTTTCAAGGCTGTTACATTCCAAGAAGCTATATTTAATTTAACCATGGTCTGAAATAAAGCAAACAGTAAAGGCAGAAAGGAAGAAAAACAGAAAGATGTGCCAAATGAAACATGCGCATCCCAGAGGAAGAGTGTGTCCATCATTCACCCACGAACTCAGAAAGTATGTCTCAGCAAACACCCCCCAACAAAAAAACAACATAAAACCTGTAACCCCGTGCTCTGGATAACCACCATCAAGTAAAAGTCAATTAACAGCAGAACCTCAACTAGGCAAACTTCACACTGGTGTTGGTCAGAAAAGTCGTGGCGACAACCCAATGGAGAAATAAAGAGTGCAGACCTCCATTGAAGTAACACAGAAGAAAGGTAATGAGCGATTTGAAGTCATTAAAGCTTTGGCACGTTTATTGGCCGTCTTGCCACGGCTGTTTTAGCACTGAAGTCCTGATAAAAATAAAGTTAATGATATTCAAAGTATAGCTACTGAAATTTTCTTGCCTCTCGAATAAACCGCATTATGATAGTGGGAGGGTGAGAGGTGTTATCCCGTACACATCCTGTGTGCCCTCTCTATAATGGGCTCAAAGTTAGCAAGAGCAGGGAAAATTTCATAACCAGCATATTGCTTCCTTCTCTACTAATCCTTATGCCGACAAGTCTAAGGTTATTATGGAGCTGATGATCTTCTATCTCAGTAGGCTTTGCTGACAGCGAGTCAACCTCTCCATTGATGCAGCAATTTTGACAGAATGGCGGTCAGTCATTGCTCTGAAGCACCTGGAATTCAGCCTTTAAGGCATTCATATCGGCCGGGAGCTCAGTATGATTCTGAAGAATGAAACCCTGTAAAGAGTTCACCTGGACCCTAACAATTTTTTTCATCTCATCAACAAAAAAAAGCCATGAAGGCAGAGATGACATCCTCTTCTGTGCTGCCTTCAGGTCGTGGTATCTTTTTATCCGGGCTGCTAAGGACGGAACGGTATCTTCTTTGCGAAGTAGTCATGATCGGATGCACCAAGGTAAACTAAAACTTATATGACATTTTGAAAAAGTTTTGCCAGCAAGGGCTATCAGTGGTGAGCAAAAAGTGGAAAGGATGGGAGCAGATGCAGAACTAAGCGGCCTTTAGTAACATGTGTCATGTGATCCTCATCAAATATTTAAGTGTTAAAGGAACTTATTTTGTTCCTAGACAAGTAGTTTTTTTAACATTTTCGCTCTCCTCCAGTTCTGGCCAATTTTTAAGATTTTGTCCTTTAAAAGCCGTCTTAGCCCATTATGTTTTGGGCCTGTGCAAAGCAGAAGTCTGTTTTTTGAGTTTGGAGCTATGCTGCCTGGGGTAAGGCCTATTCTGTAGGTCTAGACATATTTATGATGGCAGGTCTGGCTTTTTGTGAGTGTGTGTGTGTGTGTGTTTTCTTGCTTGCATTCCCTTTTGAGATTTTTAAGTGTCAGTAGTCACAACACTGGAACAGCAACATCATTCAGTCAATATTCAATATGTGATAATGTAAAGCCGTGACCAAGTCTCCCTTTTAGTACAACAACAACAACATTTATTTATATAGCACATTTTCATACAAACAGTAGCTCAAAGTGCTTTACATATTAAAGAATAGAAAAATGAAAGACACAATTATAAAACAAAATAAATCAACATTAATTAACATCGCATAAGAGTAAGGTTCAATGGCCAGGGGGGACAGAAAAAATAAAAAAACTCCAGACGGCTGGAGAAAAAATAAAATCTGTAGGGATTCCAGACCATGAGACCGCCCAGTCCCCTCTGGGCATTCTACCTAATATAAATGAAACAGTCCTCTTTGGATTTAGGGTTCTCACGGAAGGGCTTGATGATGATGATGGTCACGTAGACTTCTGCCTTTTAATCCGTCCATCATTGTTGGAGCATCATGAAGCTTTGAGTAGGTGGAGGTGGCGCAGGCCACCACCACAAAGAAACCGGAAAAAGAAACAGAAAAGAGAGTAGGGGTCAGTAGCGATTTTAGAGCCACCATGAATAGTTATTTTGAGGAAATTGAATATATAGAGTATCAGGATTAAGTTAAATTAAGATTAAAATGAAGTTATAAAAAGGCCATGTTAAAGTAATGTGTTTTCAGCAGTGTTTTAAAGTGCTCTACTGTATCAGCCTAGCGAATTCCTATTGGCAGGCTATTCCAGATTTTAGGTGCATAGCAGCAGAAGGCCACCCGCCTCACCACTTCTTTTAAGTTTTGTTCTTGGAATTCTAAGGAGACACTCATTTGAGGATCTGAGATTACGATTTGGAATATACAATCATAGAGAGAGAAAATTGTAAAAGCACAAACCGTCTGGTTTTCAATATAACAATTTAAAAACTAATATACTTTTCTTTTACAAAAATTTAAATATTAAACAATGTATTGCTCTGCACATCATCAGCTTTCCAATGTGCCTGTAAGCAGAATATGCAGCTCAGCTGCAAGTAACCCAGTGTTTATAATGGTTAAAGCAGCATGTCCTCACTAAGCTTGGCAGGTGTTATAAATGATGATATTATTTATTGCATTTGCCATATTGTGTCCTGAATCTGAGAAAGATCTAACACTTACTGTATTTTCTTAGTGTGAGCACCTAGAACTTAGTAGTACACACTTCATTATCCCAGGCTCACTTAAGTATACTTTTGCCCTTCTTTGTTTCCTCTTTGCTTGACTGTAACCTTACTGTTGCTTCATTGTACACATCATCAGAAACGCAAAATGAAGAGGGCCAGAAAAGAAGTGGTCCAAAATCCCTTTAACCTACTTCTGTCAGAGGTCACTTTGTTATTACACTTAATTTGATTCAGTTGTGCAAGTATGATTTGTAGAACTGACCCGCAAATTGACGAAGATGCTGTATAAAAACCTTGCTTTCTGAGTAAAGTGCATTATGATTAGATGTAAGGCTGTTAATCTAGGAGGTGGAGAGTTCAAGAAAGACAAAATTATAGAGTAAAGACTAACTCCACTAAAGTAGTGGCACTATGAGGAAATATCAAACAGGAAGCTAACAGTAACTTAACTGAAGGCCAGTAGCTTAGTAGCCATTAGCAACATGCATCATGTAATCCACATCAAATATTTAAGTGTGAAAGGAATGTAATAGTTAACCCTAGTGCAGTGAACAATAAACTCAGCATGACAGCACAGCATTTAACTTAGTCCTACAGCTAACAATGATAATTTCATGCCATTGGTGCACCATCATTGGTGATGATACAATATTGATATTATATTCATAAGCCAAGCCTCTGGTGAAAACAACAGTAGCATCACAAATTAAACCTTTAATGTTCTTCCAGAAGAAATAGTCCCATCATGAATTAAAATAAATTCCTCACGCTCAGGGACCAAGTAAGCAATAATTTCAGGATTCCAGAACAGAGACATATAAAATTTCCATCATGATGCCCAAGAAAACAAAGACCGCATAAACATCAGAAGCACAGGGGTAGGAGGAAAGCATTAGTACCAAAAAGTGATAAGGAGCGAGAAACAAAAATGTAATCTGTATGAGACTGGGACTTAGAACAAGAATAAAAAGGGAGTATTTACTTTAACTAATTTCTATATGATTTATTTAGATTAAAAAAGCAGCAGACCCAGTACAAATACCATATGGACTGTTCTCACACACGTGCACATGGGAGGCAGCTAAAGGGCTTGAGTAAGGGCAGTTCCGATACATACCGGGATGTGGCTGAGTGCACGGACTCTTTTTCTCCCTTGCCTGCAGACCATTCACGGGAGATTCCACCTGGTCCTCTTGATGTCACTTCCAGGATCGAGCCTATGGAAGGAGACCTTGACGGCTCTGGCCCCTGTGATGTCACGTCCGGGCTCGAACCAATGGCTGAAGACCTTCATGAGCCCGACCTCTTTGACTTCACTTCCTGTCTTCCCCTTTAAAAGCCTCCACCTTTTCCCTATTCCCTCAGTTCTGCTTTGGACTCGGTTTTGTGCACATCAGTGCTGTATCTATTTGAGCAACTTTGCAGCCAGGAAACCAATTATACGGGTGGCTGCCCCAAATCTTTGTATAACTTTATGTCAAGTTTGTGACGCTGTTTTTTGTGCTTAAACCACTTATGCATCCATAGGCGCAGAGCTGCCTGAATCCCTGTTTATTGTAGCTTTATGACTAGCCTCTCACAATAAACCACATAAAAAGATTTGTAGAAGTCTAACCCCATGTTGACATCCTATAATACATCCCCCCTGGACTGCCTGCTCTCTGCCTTGTCTCTCTTTTTTTTGCTTCCATTAGCTTTCAGGTGTGCATTATGTTACCAGAACTAGACTTACAATTGTTAGGGTTTGTATAATCATGCATTTTTAAGAAGGGTACAGATTCACTACCGTCTAGTCTTAGATACTTTCTTAATAATTAGTTATTTCATAAAAGTACATATTAATATATATTGTGGTCTGCAGGGGATGCTCCAGCTCCCCAAACCTGACAAAGATAGACGCAGACACAAGTTTAGTAACACAAAGACTTTTGTTTGGCTGTGGGAAACTTTTCCCCAAGAATTTCCAACACATGCACAATATAAAGTACAGTTCAGTAAGCACAAAGCAGCACTTAGACTTTGTTCTGTGTCTCTATCTCTGTCTGCTTCCATCCTCATCCAGCAAGCTTCATCACCTTCCTCCCAACTCTGGCCATTGGAGCAGTGGCAGATGGTTCCTTTTATGCTGCACCTGGGAGTACTTCTGGTGGCCTGTTAGCATGGTCTGGAAGCACTTTTGGGCGAGTCAGAATGCCAACAAAGTAGGGCTCCGCAATCCCCACAGCACTCCCTGGCAGCATACACTGAACCCAGCAGGGCTGAGTAGCAGGTCTCCATCTCCCATGGTGCCCTGTGGAAATCCAAGGCACTGCTGAAATCCAGGGGGCTGCCATCTAGTGATCTGGAGGGAGGTTATGCCCTGAGCACAGTTTCTCCCCCAGTCCTTCCATTTCACAGGTGTCCTGGTCATTCGCCACAATATTTATATGTATATAGTGTATTTACATACAGTATATATATATACAGTGGTGTGAAAAACTATTTGCCCCCTTCCTGATTTCTTATTCTTTTGCATGTTTGTCACACAAAATGTTTCTGATCATCAAACACATTTAACCATTAGTCAAATATAACACAAGTAAACACAAAATGCAGTTTTTAAATGATGGTTTTTATTATTTAGGGAGAAAAAAAAATCCAAACCTACATGGCCCTGTGTGAAAAAGTAATTGCCTCCTGAACCTAATAACTGGTTGGGCCACCCTTAGCTGCAATAACTGCAATCAAGCGTTTGTGATAACTTGCAATGAGTCTTTTACAGCGCTCTGGAGGAATTTTGGCCCACTCATCTTTGCAGAATTGTTGTAATTCAGCTTTATTTGAGGGTTTTCTAGCATGAACCGCCTTTTTAAGGTCATGCCATAGCATCTCAATTGGATTCAGGTCAGGACTTTGACTAGGCCACTCCAAAGTCTTCATTTTGTTTTCCTTCAGCCATTCAGAGGTGGATTTGCTGGTGTGTTTTGGGTCATTGTGCTGTTGACGAACAGATGGCCGGACATTCTCCTTCAGGATTTTTTGGTAGACAGTAGAATTCATGGTTCCATCTATCACAGCAAGCCTTCCAGGTCCTGAAGCAGCAAAACAACCCCAGACCATCACACTATCACCACCATATTTTACTGTTGGTATGATGTTCTTTTTCTGAAATGCTGTGTTCCTTTTACGCCAGATGTAACGGGACATTTGCCTTCCAAAAGTTCAACTTTTGTCTCATCAGTCCACAAGGTATTTTCCCAAAAGTCTTGGCAATCATTGAGATGTTTCTTAGCAAAATTGAGACGAGCCCTAATGTTCTTTTTGCTTAACAGTGGTTTGCGTCTTGGAAATCTGCCATGCAGGCCGTTTTTGCCCAGTCTCTTTATGGTGGAGTCGTGAACACTGACCTTAATTGAGGCAAGTGAGGCCTGCAGTTCTTTAGACGTTGTCCTGGGGTTTTATGTGACCTCTCGGATGAGTCGTCTCTGCGCTCTTGGGGTAATTTTGGTCGGCCAGCCACTCCTGGGAAGGTTCACCACTGTTCCATGTTTTTGCCATTTGTGGATAATGGCTCTCACTGTGGTTCGCTGGAGTCCCAAAGCTTTAGAAATGGCTTTATAACCTTTACCAGACTGATAGATCTCAATTACTTCTGTTCTCATTTGTTCCTGAATTTCTTTGGATCTTGGCATGATGTCTAGCTTTTGAGGTGCTTTTGGTCTACTTCTCTGTGTCAGGCAGCTCCTATTTAAGTGATTTCTTGATTGAAACAGGTGTGACAGTAATCAGGCCTGGGGGTGGCTACAGAAATTGAACTCAGGTGTGATACACCACAGTTAGGTTAATTTTTAACAAGGGGGCAATTACTTTTTCACACAGGGCCATGTGGGTTTGGATTTTTTTTTCTCCCTAAATAATAAAAATCATCATTTAAAAACTGCATTTTGTGTTTACTTGTGTTATATTTGACTAATGATTAAATGTGTTTGATGATCAGAAACATTTTGTGTGACAAACATGCAAAAGAATAAGAAATCAGGAAGGGGGCAAATAGTTTTTCACACCACTGTATATATTTATGTGTGTGTTTGTGTATATATATATATATATATATATATATATATATATATATATATATATATACACACATATATACATACACACTCATCAGCCACTTTATTAGGTACACCTGTTTAGCTGCTTGTTAACGCAAATATCTAATCAGCCAATCATGTGGCAGCAACTCAATGCATTTAAGCCTGTGAAAGCACTCATTGATTATGTCCATCAACGCCACTCCCTGCACTGTATTCTTTTTTGGACTTAATTTATATTTCAACAATTAAAATCATGCACTTGTAAAACAATTGTCTCTAAGAATGCCTTGTTGATATTTGCATAATATTAAACAATGCTCTCAAGCAAGCAACAGTACAAAAAATATAAAATATTGAGTTTTACACATCTATTCCTGTCATACTCCTATCCTGACTCAGATATCCTTTGCTAGATTGCAAGTTCAGTTTTTCCAGTGTAGTGAAATTCTGGCCAACATGTACTGAATTAATGGAACCAGCCCTGTCCTATCTTGAGTACAGTGGATTTGCAAAGGTTTGCAAATTTATTAAAAACCAAAACCAGAAATCTTTCATATTCATTTATAAATATTCAGACCCTTAATTCAGTGCTTTGCAGAAGCCCTATTGGGTTAGTCTCTACAAGCTTTGCACACCTGGATTTAGGCAGTATATACTGTTCTCCCTGGCAGATCCTCTCAAGCTTTGTTAGATTGGATGGCAAGCATCTCTAAATGACCAGATCAGGTATCTCTACACATGTTCTATGGGATTTAAGTCTGGAGTTCAGCTTGGCAACTAAAGGATAGTCAAACTTGCCCCAAAGCTACTCCAGCATTGTTTCACCTGTATGCTTTGGTTCATTATAATGCTGAAAGGTGATAGTCAGAGATTGCATGCACTCTGGAGAAGGTTTTCTTCAAAAAACACTGTGTATTTGACTACATTTATCCTTTCTTCCACTCTGACCGTTCTCCATCTTCATGCTGCAGTGAAGCACACCCATAGCATGATGATGCCACTACCAAGCTTTACTGTACAGATGGTATTAGAAAGGCAATTAGCAGTCCCTGGTCTTTACCAGACATAGTACAAGGAGTCCTGCCCATTGAGTTTGAATTTTGTCTCATCAGATCAGAGAATCATTTTTCCTCTTGTTCTAAGAGAACTTTAAATGCTGTTTAGCAAACTTTTACTCAAGAATGGTTTCCATCTAGCCACTATACCATAACCGCCTGATTGATGGAGTACTGCTGAGATGGTCATCCATCCTACAGGTTCTCCTATCTCAGCAGAGTACTTCTGAAGCTGTTTTAGACGACCATTGGGTTCTTGGTCACCTCCCTAACCAAGGCCCTTCTTGCCTGGTTACTTAGTTTGGCCAGATGGCCAACTTTAGGTAAAGTCCAAGTGGTTCCAAACATATTCAATTCCACAATTATTGAGGCCACTGCACTCCTAGTAACACTCAAATCTCTAGACATTGTTTTTTATCCTAACCCTGATCTGTGCCTCACCACAATTTGATTGTGATGGTCTACACCGAGTTCCTTGGAAATCATGGTTTGATTTTTGTCCTGACATGCAGTGTGAATTGTGGATCCTTGTAGCAGTGTGCCTTTCTGAACTATTTCCAATAAATTCAACTTACCACAGGTGGACTCCAATCGACTTCTAGACACATCTCAAGGGTAAATAAAGCAAACACAATTTGGTGTGCCAGAACAAAGGGCCTGAACACTATAAATGACAGATTTAAGCTTTTCATTTTTAATAAATGTGCAAACCTGTCTGAAAACATGTTTTCACTTTGTAATTAAGTGTTGGATGAGAGACCTTCTATGGAAAACCCTGGGTAACTGCTGAAAGTGGTGTTGATGAAGCCATCAGGGGGCACATACCTTGTGGTCTATGTGCAGATCCCAAACCTCCAATGTAATGACAAGGACACTGTGCTATAAAAATTGCCAATGTGCTTCACCTAAGATATAAAACTGAGGTCCTGAACCCCTGTGGCAGTATAAGATCCCTGGGAATCTTTCAAAAATAGTAAGGTATTTCCTAATCTTTTCTTCTTTCGACTGCTCCCATTTGGGGTTGCCACAGTGGATCATCTTTTTCTATATCTTCCTATCCTCTGCATCTTGCTCTGTTACACCCATCACCTGCATGTCATCTCTCACCGCATCCATGAACCTTCTCTTAGGCCTTCATCTTTTCCTCTTGCCTGGCAGCTGTATCCTTAACATCCTTTTCCCAATATACCTAGCTCTGTCTGCTGCTTTCTTGTCAGTGCCACCATCTACAATCCATATAACATAGCTGATCTCACTACCATCCTGTAGACCTTCCCTTTCACTCTTACTGGTACCCGTCTGTCACAAATCACTCTTTATACTCTTCTCCATCCAATCCACCCTACCTGCACTCTCTTTTTCACCTCTCTTCCTCAATCCCCATTACTCTGTACTGTTGATCCCAAGTATTTAAACTTATCCACCTTCGACAACTCTACTCCCTGCATCCTAACCATTCCACTGACCTCCCTCTCATTTACACACACATATATTGTGTTGTTCCTACTGACCTTCATTCCTCTCCTCTCCTCTCTAGAGCATATCTCCACCTCTCCAGGGTCTCCTCAACCTGCTTCCTACTCTCACTACAGATCACAATGTCATCAGCAAACATCATAGTCCACGAGGACTCCTGTCTAATCTCGTCTGTCACCCTGAAGTAATCCCACCTCCACGCTAAATGCATCTGTCACTCCTACCGAAGACCTCACCACTGTCACACTTCCCTCATATATATCTTGTACAACTCTTACATACTTTTTTGCCACTCCTGACTTCCTCATACAATACTACAACTCCTCTCGATATACCCTATCATTTGCTTTCTCCAGGTCTACAAAGATGCAATGCAACTCTTGACCTTCTCTATGCTTCTCCATCAACACCCTCAGAGCAAACATCACATCTGTGGTGCTCTTTCCTAGCAGTAAACCATACTACTGCTCACTAATCATCACCTCCCTTCTTAACCTAGCTTCCACTACTCTCCTTGTACTGTTGCCTACTTTCTGTATCTCTCTGACTATCCCATTTCTTCTTCGCCAACCTCTTCCTCTGTATACTTTCCTCTACTTCCCTTTTCAACCACCAGGTTCCTCTATCCTCTGCCCAGATGTCACGCCAAGCGCCCTTCTTGTTGTCACCCTTACTACTTCTGATATAGTTTCCCAACTGTCTGGTAACTCTTCACTGCCACCCAGTGACTGTCTTACCGTCTCCCTGAACTCAACCTTGAAGTCTTCCTTTTTCAACTTCCACCATTTGATCTTTGGCTCTGCCCTCACTCTTCTCTTCTTCTTGATCTCCAACGTCATCCTACGGACCACCATCCTATACTGCCTAACTACACTTTCCCCTGCCACCACTTTGCAGTCTTCAGTCTCCATCAGATTGACCCTCCTGCATAGGATGTAATCTACCTGTGTGCATCTTCCTCCACGTTTGTACACCACCCTATGTTCCTCCCTCTTCTTAAAATACATATGCACCAGAGCCATGCCCATCTTTTCACAAAATCCACTATCATCTGACCTTCTTCATTCCTCTCCTTAACCCCATACCTACCCCTCACCTCCTCATCTCCTCTCCAATCAGCACTCTCTGAGCCTCGGGTACAGTCTCCACCACTTCACTCAACTCACTCCAGAAATCTTCTTTCCCATCCATCGCACACTCAACTTGAAGGGCATATGCACTAACAACATCATCACACCTTCAATTTCCAGCTTCATAATCATCGCTCTGTCTAACACTCTTTTCACCTCCAAAACACTCTTGACATACTTTTTTCAGAATAATCCCTACCCCATTTTTCCTCCCATCCACACTAAGATTGAACAATTTGAATCCACCTCTGATCCACCTGGCCTTACTCCCCTTCCATTTAGTCTCTTATATGCACAATATATCAACCTTCCTTCTCTCCATCAAATCAGCTAACTCTCTCCCCTTACCAGTTATACTGCCAACATTCAAAGTTCCTACCCTCAGTTCAACTCTCTTTACTTTCTTCCTCTCTTCCTGCCTCCGGACATGTCTCCCCCCTCTTCTTCTCCTTCTTTGGTCAACAGTAGCCCAATTTCCACAAGCACCCTGTTGGCTAACACTACTGGTGGCAGCCCTTATTAAGCTGGGCCTCAATCGATTCATTATGGAAATCTGTATTATTCTCTGCATATTGATCTGGAAAAAATTTACACTGGCTGCCTTTCCTGACATAACCCTCCACATTTATAAGGGCTTGGGACCAGCACAAAGGAGCACACTGGTTTGTGCATCCCCTGTGGCTGGATTAGTAAGGTGTTTCCTGATGCCCTGACTAAATTACTCACCATGGTCTTGTCAATATGGCCCCCTAATCATCCACTGTTCTTTATTGGCTAACTATTTGTCTCACCCTATTCACCATCTAACAGATAATGTGTGGTGTTTACTGGGGCAAGATTGGCTGCCATTGCATTATCCAGGTGGATCTTACACATTGGTGGTAGTTTAAAAGAATCCTGTCTATCTAAAGCACTTTGAGTATTTTAAAAAAGCACTATATAAATGGAATTATTTATTAATTATTAATATTGAGTGTAGATTGATGGGCAAAAATGGCAAATGCATCCTTTCTATAACTGAATTTACGGCACAATAGAGTGTGCAGGGCTCTGAATACTTTCTGAATCCACTGTATGTATAGCCACCACTCCATTTTTTCAAACGGCCTGTCTTTTCTAAATACTATATTATAGTAATTGTTGTCCTAAAGATTCAACTGGGTTTCTTTCACAATAACACTGTGTTTAGGTGTAACTATCCATCCATTATCCATCCATCCATCCATTTTCTAACCCGCTATATCCTAACTACAGGGTCACAGGGGTCTGCTGGAGCCAATCCCAGCCACAAGGCAGGAAACAAACCCTGGGCACGGCGCCAGCCCACCACAGGGCACACACCCACAGGACAATTTAGAATCGCCAGTCCACCTAACCTGCATGTCTTTGGACTGTGGGAGGAAACTGGAGTAGGAAACCCATGCAGACACGGGGAGAGCATGCAAACTCCACGCAGGGAGGACCTGGGAAGTGAACCCGGGTCTCCTAACTGCAAGGCAGCAGCTCTACCCACTGTGCCACCATGCCGTCCGTGTAGCTATCGTTACTCAATTGCATTTGTCAGAATTTATCACTTCTACAATTAAGACATACATGTTTTTGCTTGATTATGCATTTGTTTTATTCTCTTTGTTATTAATGTTCATATCTATAGAAATTCACAAATCCACTTATTTTGATTTAGAGTCACAAGTGATGCAATACTGGAAAACAACCCTGGACAGGGTGCCAGTCCATCACTGGGGGGACTCCCACATATCCACACTCATTTTACTCCAACTGGGGCTAATTTTTGTGTCACAAATTAACCTAATCTGCTTGCCTTTGGGGATGTGGGAGAGACACTGATAACTTTCCAAACGTGAGGAAAACATGCATTTTCCTCACTAATTGGAGGACTCAGACCCAACATACTGGATCTGTGAAGCAAAAGTGCGTCTCTAGCAGTGTTCATATTGTATTTAGTATGTTAAATTGTAAAGCTAGCCTGTTCTAAGATCCCTGCTTCAGGGTTTTGCTTGGCATACTGAGGCATATGACCTTTAAAATGCAAAACCATATCCAATCATACAGCGTGAATGGGTTATTAGACACCATATATTAGTCAGCAAAAAAGAAGTCTAACTTACTGAGAGCAGTATACTATTGTCACGAATAATTAAAAATCAATTCATATTCATTCACTTCCTTGAACAATTAAGAGTTAAAAATATATACTTGAATTGTGAATACATTTTTAAATTACTGTATTTCTCCGTAATGTAAGACTGCTTACAAATTTCTGACACTTAATGTTTTTGATATTATTAATATGAGTGATATACACGTCACTTCAAAGAATGCTAATCCCATAAAACGTCTAATAGTCTGATGTTCGAAAACGTGGTATTTAACTAGAAATAATTTCTCTCGCAGCTGATTCGAGCTTCAACAGTGGTTCGAGTATATGATTGGCTGTCTGAAAATCGATGGTCGAACTGAGTTCCCGCATTCCGACACTTCCTCATCTACAGGTAGAAAGTAGTTATGCGGTCCGCCATCACGCTCTCGTTCTTCGACACATCGAGACTGTACAGAGGACGTCTGGCCAGTTAAGCGCCGGAAACAGACGGAATTTTACGGGACAGTCCGAAATGAAGACGCCATATTGAATATGAATGGTGTATTATGTGATTTTTTTCTCCCGGGCTCCTTCAGAATAGCCGAGATCTGAGCTCTTCCAACCGCGCTTTTTTTTTTACACAATCGGTCGAAAGCGGATGGTTACTACGACTATCGCGATTGCACTTATGCAGAGAGACGGGTTTCCCCAAATAGGGCTTGATTTGTATTTAACACTGCAGTAAGAAACAATCACCCGGCTTATATAATGATTTCATTGACTCTACTGTTTTTTCGTTCAAGGAATTAGTAAATCCTGCAGAATATATAATTCGGGTGTTCGCTCTGATTCTTAAGGGCATGTTTTCTGACGAGAAAAACAGACCACCACATTGAGTGATAGCCTTCCTAGGAAAGAAAACTAGACAGAAAAAATGGAGGAGAACCCTGACAACACTATGGATGACTGTGTGATCATTGTGGAGGAGAACGAAGCAGAAAGCAGACAAAGTCAGAATGAGAAACCGGGCGAAGGAAGCTCCAAAAACTTGCTGGACACCTGTGCGGTGTGTCTTCAGAGCTTGCAGAGTCGAGATCCTAGGCTGCTTCCCTGCTTGCACTCATTCTGTTCTAAGTGTGTGCCGCTACCGGCAAGATATGTGGCCTTAGCAGTGGGCAAACCTACAGCACCCGGTGGCGCGAACTCCGCTGCAGAGGCGAACAAAAAGCAGGGTGAGTTGGAGCCTTTTCGTATAATCGATTTTTGTAGTCTGGGAAAGTGCCGTAAACATGAATTTTCTTTATGAATGCGGTGTTTAGAACTAATCTCGAAGACCGTGTTGTTTAAAAATAATAAAAATAAACTAACGACCCCCTCATATATCTCTTCTGCAGATTTTGATCTTGTTGTCTGGATACATTTAAACATAGTATGCCTGTGGTCTAAGGTTTTGGTAACATTAGCAGTGGTCATTTGAAATGGTAATTGCTTTGTGGTCGTGCTCTCTGTGAAAAAGACGTTGCATAAAATGAAGTGAATGGGCAAAGTCTATGCCCCGGGTCTAATTCTGGTGACTTGTTGGAATAAAGAAGATTTTTTTTTTTTATTCTATTCTGCAGTATTTGGATCGCGGTCTTTAGATTTAAACAAAGACGAGCAAACAAACGAGAAATTTTGTCTGTTACGTCATGTAACGTTACGGGGAAGGATGGCGCATGCGTGCGGTAAATCAAATCGCGAGACTGACAGCTGCTACAGCTGCAGTGTTTACCCTCCAGTGTTCGGATTCGATTGTTAGAGCTAAGACAAGTAATCCCTTCTTCGGTTATAATGGCGATTTGCACAAATAATTACGAGTTTCAGACAGTAATTGACATCGGTCATTTCGGGCACGCGCTTTATATTTTTGTTGCTGCATGCTTGTGTGTTTTGAATAAACTGCACTGGAGGCGCGCGGGATGAAAGTCCAACATTTCCTGTTTATATCGTTTTTTGCCAAAACAATTTGAAGAAACGTTTTCTGTAGCTTTAATGCTGTTAGGCTATGTGCTGGCACTGCTTTTTTTGGAATTTGCAATTTCAGGTTCACTTTTATTTCAGTATTCCTGTTAACCTCGGAGTATGTCTTTTGCCAATTTTACTGGAAAAAACAAAGTTGCTCACTTTAATTTCTTACTTGCTCACCATTACGGTTGCTGATTAGTTTTCATTTTGCTTACTGGATTTGACTCCTGTTAAGTGTGGTCCATGAAGTCTTGTCTTTTCTTGATTGATAGGTAGGGTTTTGGTACATCATAAATTTGTGTAAAGTTAAGTTGTCACATAAGCATTACATTAGAGAAGTAAATGTTCATTATATTAGATTGGGAACAGGAATGTACCTACATTTAGATTTGCAAGGCTTATTTTCCTGTTAAATTGTGATGTGTTGGAAAGTAATGTTTATAAAGTTGAGCATTCAAGGTCTGGGAGGATATGTGAGAGGAAGTAAGATTGGTATTGTTTTTGATTTGGCCTGACCATGTGCTAGCAGCTGTTTTTTTGAAACAGAAATCTGCCTCCACCCTGTTCTTTTTGTTCCTTAAAAGGATTCCATCAATCTTAGAAGATAAACCTTGTTACATTTTTAATATCTTGTGTATGATCGTTGTGAGCTTGCTTGCAGTTTTAACACATACTTAAGGTTTCTTAATTAACTTGACCTCAATTAAATTAGGCTCATGAGATCTTATTAGTTATGTCAACTGGCTGGTCTTCCACAACTTTGGAAGTGTGTTAATGGATGCTACTTGCATCTCCATTGAATGGCTTATGTCCATCACCCATAGAGAATTAAACAAAAGTGTTTTATGGAAAGACCCTTGGATTAATTAATTACTATGTAATTGCTGTTCATTCATCCAAACAGTTGAGCCTCTATATAACTGAAGTTCAATACTTGATTATTAAAAGACCTCCCATTAGCAATTTTCAGTGCAGACTGAAAATAGTCAAAAAGTTACTACTACCACATAAAGTTAGTGTTAATTCACATTGTATTCATCTATTTCAGTATGAAATGTCATTGAAGTTTCTTTGATAATAGACTATATGTTGTGCAGGTTAGAGCTAAGGGTTTTGGCTGTTCTAGGTATTGCTAGCTTAGTCATTAGCAATTTTGCATACTGTGATCCTGGAGAGATATTTTACGTAGCTGTCGTCCAGTTGTGAATAACAGGCATGTCAAATTTTGTACTGTCACATAAAATTGCATGTGAGGGTGCTCATTTAGGAAAGTGCTACATAACATCCATTTTATGTTTATCATCTTTGGTTTTCTGTTCAGTGAATGTTACTGCATGTTTTCAGCTCCTTTATCTGGACAAGAAAAGAGACAATAATTTGGGGTTATGTTATTTTTCAACATATTTTAGGGTAGCCTTTATAATACCTTCACAAATCTAGCATAACCATACTAGTAGAGCTTTTTAAAATTTTCCAGATATTTAGGTTTATAAGCATTAACAGTGTTGACTGTAGCATTTATGATTTCAATTTTTGTATCCTTTGTCGTGTCACAAAATAATTTCGCCTGAATATTTAAAACTTAATGTAGTGTCCTAACCCATTTATGACACAAATAAAAAATACCTGTAATACAGTAACTGTAGATGTGTGGCTCATGACATTTAGAATTTTTAAATTCTTAAATTTGTTTTAGTGTCACAAGATGTTTCAATGGATTGAAAAAAGTTTGACATTAAGGACCATAACTAAATACTTGATTATGCTACCCACGTGTGCATCAGAAATATTGGTAAATACATTCAAAGTGATTTTATTCTATGAAGTCTATTCACTAATACTGCTGTATTTAGAGGTTCCCGTTAACCTAACCTTCTCATATGTGAATCACGTAAGAAAAGTTATATTCATCAGTGTGAATTTATTTCTTTTATCTAATTAAGTTACTCAACTGACAGAGACGGGGAAAGTACAACACTATAAAAATGTGCACAGAAGGTGTTTTTATGCAGTTAGTGAGAACATGCAGTTTAAGAACTGCAACAATCATCTCTCTCTCTCTCTGTGTTTTTATTTTTAGTTATATACACACAGTACAGACCAAAAGTTTGGACACACCTCCTCATTCATTGTGTTTTCTTTATTTTCATGACCATTTACATTGGTAGATTCTCACTGAAGGCATCAAAACTATGAATGAACACATGTGGAGTTATGTACTTAACAAAAAAGGTGAAATAACTAAAAACATGTTTTATATTCTAGTTTCTTCAAAATAGCCACCCTTTGCTCTGATTACTGCTTTGCGCACTCTTGGCATTCTCTCGATGTGCTTCAACAGGTAGTCACCTGAAATGGTTTTCACTTCACTGGTGTGCCTTATCAGGGTTATTTAGTGGAATTTCTTGCTTTATCAATGGGGTTGGGACCAGCAGTTGTGTTGTGCAGAAGTCAGGTTAGTTGGACGGTCATTTATTTTTCAACAGGATAATGACCCCAAACACACCTCCAGGCTGTGTAAGGGCTATTTGACCAAGAAGGAGAGTGATGGAGTGCTGTAAATGGTCATGAAAATAAAGAAAACACATTGAATGAGGAGGTGTGTCCAAACTTTTGGCCTGTACTGTGTGTATGTGTGTGTATTGATGCAGTAAGAAGCGAATCAATGAATGAAACCTGTTATCTTTACAACGGTTGACAAACACAGAATGTAACTTGAACACAACACATCCTACAAATACGAACCTGATTGAAAGGAATAATGATAATCAAATCCTTGATGACAGCAACACTCATAACAGTCATAAAACAATTACATTGTCAATCATGTTACATTATTTTTAAAATGTTTCCTTTTCTTTTTCATAACTTCTTTAACACACTACTTCTCCGCTGCGAAGTGCGGGTATTTTGTTTATTTTGTATACGGTAGTCCACAGGCTTTCTGTGGACAATGGATCTTTTAATTTATTGTACATGCTTCTTCAGTTTGTTTGCCCAGTTGATTGCATACAAGCTTAGAGGCTACCCAATCAGATCAAATATTACATATTAACCAAAACTCCTCAATGCTATAAGATATTCTTCCCGCGCGGTGCTTGATTGTTTGCTGTCTCTGCCTCTCTCTCACCCTCTCTGACATTCTCTGCGCCTGATGGAGGAGATGTGAGTAGAGGTGCTGTTTGCACAGAAGCTGTTTGCTTAGAAGATACTGACACTCCTCTAAAAAATGCCGCGTTATTGCTTCGGCAAACTTAAAAGCACACGTATTGATTTTTTGATTGTTTGCTTTTCTTTGCAAGCTCTCTCTCTCTCTCTCTCTCTCTCTCTCTCTCTGAAATTCTCTGCTCCTGATGCAGACACTCCGTTGAAGCGAAGATATGTTTGCATTCTTTTAATTGTGAGAAAGAGCTGTCATCTCTGTCTTTTCATGGAGCACAGTTTAAACTTTTGACTAAAGGGTGTTATTTCATGTCTTGTGGGCTCTAATAATATTAACAGTGTGGGAGAGTTTATAAGGGCTTAAAATATATAAAAATAACCATACAAACATATATGGTTTCTACTTCGTGGATTTTCACCTATCGCGGGGGGTTCTGGAACGCAACCCGCGATCGAGGAGGGATTACTGTGTGTGTGTGTGTATATGTGTATATATATACATAATTATATACATAATTGAGATGTTTCTGCAGCTTAATTGGAGTCCACCTGTGTTAAATTCAGTTGATTGGACATGATTTGGAAAGGCACAAACCTGTCCATATAAGGTCCCACAGTTGACAGTTCATGTCAGAGCACAAACCAAGCATGAAGTCAAAGGAATTGTCTGTAGACCTCCGAGACAAGATTGTCTCGAGGCACAAATCTGGGCAAGGTTACAGAAAAATTTCTGCTACTTTGAAGGTCCCAATGAGCACAGTGGCCTCCATCATCCGTAAGTGGAAGAAGTTCGAAACCACCAGGACTCTTCCTAGAGCTGGCCGGCCATCTAAACTGAGCGATCGGGGGAGAAGGGCCTTAGTCAAGGAGGTGACCAAGAACCCGATGGTCACTCTGTCAGAGCGAGAGTGAGGAGAACCTTCCAGAAGGACCACCATTTCTGCAGCAATCCACCAATTAGGCCTGTATGGTAGAGTGGCCAAACGGAAGCCACTCCTTAGTAAAAGGCACATGGCAGCCCGCCTGGACTTTGCCAAAAGGCACCTGAAGGACTCTCAGACCATGAGAAACAAAATGGTCTGATGAGACAAAGATTGAACTCTTTGGTGTGAATGCCAGGCGTCATGTTTGGAGGAAACCAGGCACCGCTCATCACCAGGCCAATACCATCCCTACAGTGAAGCATGGTGGTGGCAGCATTATGCTGTGGGGATGTTTTTCAGCGGCAGGAACTGGGAGACTAGTCAGGATAAAGAGAAAGATGACTGCAGAAATGTACAGAGACATCCTGGATGAAAACCTGCTCTAGAGTGTTCTTGACCTCAGACTGGGGCAACGGTTCATCTTTCAGCAGGACAATGACCCTAAGCACATAGCCAAGATATCAAAGGAGTGGCTTCAGGACAACTCTGTGAATGTTCTTGAGTGGCCCAACCAGAGCCCAGACTTGAATCTGATTGAACATCTCTGGAGAGATCTTAAAATGGCTGTGCACCGACGCTTCCCATCCAACCTGATGGAGCTTGAGAGGTGCTGCAAAGAGGAATGGGCGAAACTGGCCAAGGATAGGTGTGCCAAGCTTGTGGCATCATATTCAAAAAGACTTGAGGCTGTAATTGCTGCCAAAGGTGCATCGACAAAGTATTGAGCAAAGGCTGTGAATACTTATGTACATGTGATTTCTCAGTTTTTTAATTTTTAATAAATTTACAAAAACCACAGGTAAACTTTTTTTTCACATTGTCATTATGGGGTGTTGTGTGTAAAATTCTGAAGGGAAAAAATGAATTTAATCTATTTTGGAATAAGGCTGTAACATAACAAAGTGTGGAAAAAGTGATGCGCTGTGAATACTTTCCGGATGCACTGTATATATAATTCCAGATGTTAGTGTTTTTAGTTTATTATGATAATAACAACTGCAGTGGTGACCACAGAAAGAACAAACACCTACAGCCAAAAAAAAATCCTAGTTGTACTCGGGCAACTGTTATTTAAATATAGAAGCCATCAATATACTGAGCATCTGCACGGTTTTATTTTTTTCCTTTCTCCTGTCTAGTACTGATGGTACAGAGCAGCAAGCCATGAAAAGGAACTGAAATCCTTATGAGCACATCCTGGCACTGCACTTTGTCAGATTATTGTTAATGTTTTTATTTGTCTGCAAATAACATTGCGCTTATGATACTGTTGCCTAGGTCCTCCTTGCTAGACTTTGCTAAGGAGTCCTGCAGTGCAAATGTATTGTGGTGTGTGTTGCTGCCAAACAGGCACAGGCAAAGTGGTGTTTAAGATCAGGAGGAGAACAAGTTAGTTAGTAAGAGCACGACAGGGTGAGAATGGCAAAAGAAATAAAAGAGCAGGTAAGAGGCAGCCAGGTTGAATGCCCACTTGTTTTATTTTGCAGGTGTCCAAAAGGAATGGTACAGTTTATATCGCTGCATTCATAATAAAACGCCAGTTAGCACATGTGGATTCAACCAGAAAAGTAGAGCCTGTAAGGCTCATGGGATCATCCCAGTATCATGTCAGATGTTTTTTTTTTTGTTCTTTATTTCACCCTATACAATTTCTCCATCCATTTTCTAACCCGCAGAATCCGAATACAGGTCCACGGGGGTCTGCTGTAGCCAATCCCAGCTAACACAGGGCACAAGGTAGGAACCAATCCAGGGCAGGGTGCCAACCCACCGCAGGACACACACAAACACACCCACACCCCAAGCACACACTAGGGCCAATGTAGAATCGCCAATCCACCTAACCTGCATGTCTTTGGATTGTGGGAGGAAACCGGAGCGCCCGGAGGAAACACACGCAGACACGGGAGAACATGCAAACTCCACGCAGGGATGACCCGGGAAGCGAACCCGGGTCTCCTAACTGCGAGGCAGCAGTGCTACCACTGCGCCACCGTGGTATACAATTTCTTGTATTAGGAATTTGTTAGTTTTTGCATACCCTTTGGGGTCAGAGCACAGGGTCAGCCATTGTACAGCGCCCCTGGAGCAATTGAAGGTTAAGGGCCCTGCTCAAGGGCCCAGCAGAGTAGGATCTCTTTTGGCAGTGGCGGGGCTTTGAACCGGCAACCTTCGGGATACCAGTACAGATCCTTAGCCTCAGAGCCACCACTTCCACATAGTCTCCTTTATTTTTAATTACAATTTGTTGTTTTAGTTGTTATGTGTCAAGTGAGCATGCACATTAGACATACTGTAGAACTAAATGAAGGAAACAGCATGTTGGCTGATAACTGTTTAAAGTTGGGGTTTTATAGCATTATAATAAATGCAAAAATGGACTAATGAAATACTGTGGCTTTACATAGCACCTCTAGAGTCTGTTGCAGAAAGTAGGTTTAGTATGAAATCCAGTTAAAGTACGTTGGGATTCACAGTAATCAGGCTAATTCAGTTCCAGAAAGCTTGGATTATGCCAGACCAGCATTTCTGGAAAGCACATTTCTTCTGTGCGTTTTCCTCTCTGGCCCCATGTTTGCCTTGCATAAAAAGCACTGGGGGTGGAGAAGTCCTCAGGACTCGTGATATTGACCAAACATCTGCCCTAGTCATTTCCTTTTTTTTTTTTTTTTGTTGGGCGAACCTTTTCATTTTATTTGACTCCACTTTTTGTTAAATCCATTTTCTTGGAAGAGGGAAGCTGTGACATTTAAATACATGTTGGCTTCAGCTGTGAATCATTTGACCCAGCACCCTTAAAGGTGTAGGGCCCCAGGACCTTCTGTCCTTTGTAGAAACTAGAGTTACTTGGGGCACTTACATTATTATACAGTTCCCTTTCACTCGGAGTTCCAACTTCTTTGCCTAACCTGGCTTCCTTAGTCCGAGTATCAACACCTCTGACTAGAGGTACTGGCCCATTATGGTTATCTGTGTTACTCTGTTTCGCTATAGGATCCACAGCTACTTGGTTCCCTTCACATATGTCCAGTGCTTTTATTAAAAACCAAACAAACAAAAGTGTCTAAAAAGTGCAGTGCAAAGTTCAATACATAGATAATCCAATAAAAGGATGTAAAGAGGAGGATAAAACGGTCATCAAAGAAATTATCCATTAAAACACTGGCAGGAAACTGTCTTTAAAAACACTGAACCTCGCTGCCCCTTTAAAACTGACTTCTCCTTGTCTTCTCCCTTTCTGGACCTTGCAGACCTAGGTGAAGTCCACCAGCAGATGCAGACAACCTTTAATTCTGGCCAGTGTCCCCCAAGATGCCACCGAGCCATGCTTGCTCTGTGCCCACCACTGTCTTTCCTGGCTACTCCTTGCAAAAGCTTGCTGTGTCCTCTCACCGCTGCAACATCGTTGGCTCCTTCTGGTGAGAGCACATTCCTGAGCATAATGGTCGCTCCTGCTACCTGATCTCTCCGCAGCAGTGATCCCTCAGCCCCCCTGTTAAGCGCTGGGCACACATGTTCCTCTCTGGTGCTCCACTCCCATCTGTCTGCTTTCTTTACTCACACTGGCTCTCTCTCACTTCTACCTTTCTTTTACCTCCATTCTTTGTCTTGTTTTCCTTTTTCTTTTTTTTTTGCCTTCGGTCTGCCTTTTTTCCTTTCTAGCACTCACGCTTCCCATTTAAAACAAGGATGGGGCACAGCTGTAACATCCTTGTAATGCAAGTTTCCAAGAGCCTGGTGATCCTCTTGTTGAGGGCTGCAAAATGTGACAAATGGCCCACTTGCCTCCCTTGTGGCTATTGGTCTCAGGGTACTTAAATGAATTCACCTGCAAGTTTGACCCTTTGTCGATGTATAACATTAATTCATAAATGCTGAGGTGCGCATCGTTGAAGAGATCTACTAGTGCGCCTCCCACAAAATACTCCTTCTGTTCATGCGGATCCCAGTCTCAGATATGGAGCAATGGCCAGTTACTGTCATTTTCTTCTCTATGCACATCTAGTTTCCTGATATATAAAGAAGGTGTACTGCCTCTCAACCTCCTGATCTTATGGACTGATATATTTTTTTTTGCCCATTTTTAAAGTGTCTGGCCCCTTTTAGTGCCAGTAGTTAGTTGTTCTGAATATCCAGTCACAACACTATTTAATTTGCAGGTCCTTGCCAAATAGCCAGCCAGGAAATCCTGACAACTATGCCAGTTATGGCCTCAAGGGGGCACCACAGAGCCCCGCACACCAGACGCAACTCCACCAAACACAGTTTAGGGATATAAAAAAAATTTTATTACCCAGAGACATGTTCACATGCTTACTTTAACAGTCCAACACAGTACTTGTTGATAATAAAGCCCCCCTTTTCTTCCATCTCCTTTCACCACCATGAGATTTGCCGTCTGCCTTTCAAGATGAGGCAGAATGGCACCTTTTATGCTGGACCCGGGAGCACTTCCAGTGTAATGGCTTTGAATACTGTAAGCACTGCTGGGTCATATAGAAGCTCTCCAAAATAGTGTTGACCATTCTTTACAACGGCACCCAAGGATCCAGGCAAGATCGCCCTTCTGGACTACAATATCCAGGCAACTCTGCAGGTGTTCATGCTGGGTTCCAGCCAGGGGAACCCAGCCACTTTTCATGCTTGGCGACAATAGGTCCACTCATCCCTTCCATTAGATAGATAGATAGATAGATACTTTATTAATCCCCAAGGGGAAATTCATCATCTCAACTTGGGCAGAAACTGAGGACCATTCCGGCCAGATTGTCTCCATTCTTAGGCTCCATCCATCACGTAAGTCTGGCCTCATCATGCCCATCCCGGCTTTCTTTGACCATCAAAGAGCTTACAGAGAAGCACTAACTGCTGTCAAGAATACCCACTATGGCAGAATAATAGAAAGTGGCCATGATAACCCAAGGGTTTTGTTCTCTGTAGTTAATAAACTACTTGAGGCCGCATCTGGCCCAACTACATCTTGTACTGAAGTCTGTGAGAAATTTCTCCACTTTTTCCATAACAAAATTAAAGATCTAAATCTAATTCAACTAACATAAATACATCATCTGTTTATATCTCTCCCTGTTTTCCCACTCCATCCAGCTCCTTCTCTAAGTTCTCACCAGTCACATCTGCTTTTGTTAATGACCTGCTTTGTAAGATGAGGCCAACTACTTGAGTACTGGACCCCATCTCCACCACACTACTTAAATCCTGCCTTCACGCCATAATCCTGACCATTACAACAATAATAAACTCATCCCTTGACACTGGCTCTGTGCCGCTCATTTTTAAAATCGCTTCTGTAACCCCAATGTTAAAGTCTGGTCTTGATGCTGACAATCTTAACAATTTCCGGCCTATTTCCCACTTACCTTTCCTGTAAGAAGCTCTTGAGCGTATTTTAGCCTCCCAGCTCACCAATTACTTAACCACTAATAACTTGATGGAACCCTTTCAGTCTGGTTTCTGGGTGCATCACAGCTGTGAAACTGCTCTGCTACGGGTAACCAATGATTTGCTTATGGCAGCAGACTCTGGACAAACCAGCATATTCTGTTAGACCTCAGTGCAGCATTTGACACTGTCAGACATGACATTCTACTGTCCAGAATTGAGAACATGCTGGGTATCTCTGGCACTGCCCTCCAGTGGTTCAAGTCCTATCTGACTGATAGGCAAGAGTTTGACAACAGCAGATCCAGCTCAGTGCCAGTCACACAAGGAGTTCCTCAGGGCTCTGTCCTCAGCCCTCTTCTCTTCTGTATTTATATGCTTCCCCTTGGCCATATTTGTAGCTATGGACTGGGCTATCATTTTTATGCAGATGATACTCAACTCTACTTCAATGTTAAAAGTGGAACTTCATCAGAGCTTTCTCAGCTCACAACTTGCCTCAGTGAAATTAAAACCTTGGATGGAGCAGAACTCTTTAAATTTAAATTACAACAAAACCGAACTCCTGCAAATTAGGACTAAAGTGCAACTTAATAAAATGAGCTCCTTCCCAGTCCATCTTGGCGGTGATCTCATCAGACCTGCCTCTACTGCAAAGAATCTTGATGTCATTTTGATTCCTTCCTTTCTTATTCCGCCCACATAAATCACATTAAGAAACTTTCTTACTTTCACCTCCATAACATATCACGTGTTTGCTCCTTCGTCTACTTTTCTAACGCTGAGAAACTTGTCCATGCTTTTATCACATCCCGCATCAACTATTGTAATTCCCTACTGGCAGGTGCCCCTTCTAATCTTGTATCACAGCTCCATCTTATTCAAAACTCGGCTGCAAGAATCCTTACTCAAACCAGCAACAGTTAGCACATCACACCCATCCTGCTTCGCCTTCACTGGCTCCCTGTGTCTTACAGAATTGAATATAAAATTCTACTAATAACCTACAAAGCCTTAAATGACCTTGCATCAAACTACATCAGTGACCTTCTCCATCACTATGTGCCCACTAAGGTCCTCTGATTCTGGCAATCTTGTTGTGCCCCACACTAATCTACACTCCATGGGTGACAGGGCCTTCAGCTGTATAGCGCCCAGACTCTGGAATGACCTACCAAAATTAATCAGGTCAGCTGACTCCATGAATTCTTTTAAAAAACAACTCAAAACTCATCTGTTCAGGGAGGCTTTTAGCTCTATTTGACTTCATTCCCCTTCTCTCAGTTTACCTCTCTGTCAAGATGCTCATGTAACCTGTATGTGTGTGCTTGACCATCAATTATGTTGTCTGTTAGGCTTTTCTCTGAATTTACTGTCTTAATCTTCTTTTATTTATTTATTTATTTATTTATTTATTTATTTATTTATCTGGTTAGTACAATGCTATGTACTGTATACCCTGCCGTTCTTTCTTAAACTCTGTGAAGTGCCTTGAGCATGGGAAAGGCGCTGTATAAATAAAATGTATTATTATTATTCCCAATCCCAGTCAGGATGCCAGTCCATCCAATCCAGCTCTTACAATGTATAAAGTGGTGCTTTCTTTCAGTAATTTTATTTCATCTTTAGTCTTTCATTCAAGTTAGTTTACTTGTATTTCTTGTCTTGATCTAATTATGATATTTTTGCTGCTTTTAATATTTTTATACTAATCGGTTCTTCTAAGCCTGTTATATTTGTTAAACTATTCTGCATAAAATCGGAGTCCTAGGGGGGGAAAAAACCCCAAAACTAATCCAAACAACTAAACTGTGTTTTTGTAAAATGGTACACAGATTCTGTACATCAGTGATAGCGCAGACTGAAATCAATTGGTGACCACAATATATCCGAGCCAGAATCAGGTTGGTATGGATGCAGAGCAAACACTAAGCGAAGTGGGAAGGTGATCCATAATTTTGTATTAAGGTCACTTCAAAACACATCCATTGGACGTCCTAAATTTAGACGCCATTGCTTACATCTCAAAGATGGCGCCGACTGGTGTGGCTGGCCGTCTGCTCATCTCTCTAGTCTATGTCTTTGTTTTTATGTTTTATTTCATCCCAACGATCACTGTCCTATCATCGGGAGTCTTTACTTAAAATATTTTCTGGCCTACTTTCTTCTCAGTTTTCATCTTCTGATTGGATTTTTTGTCAACCTCCACCTTTGTTTTATTCATCTCCTGACTTCTTCACCTGGACGCCGGTGTTCACCGGTATCAGTCAGTTGAATGCTCCTCGGAGACGCAAACGCACCTGCCCCGTCATGGGAAAAGAGCCGGAATTGCTGTTAAACAACGCCGACTCAAGTCCCAGAGCTTTGTTTCCCTGATGCCTGCGAGTTGTCTATGACCCATCTTCATCTGCTCAGGAATCCATCACTGATTCATGGGCGATGGACACCAGATTTAATTTGTCCATTTCAAGATCGCTTCACTCTTCCTCGGTATACAATCGGGCAGTAAACGCTGCTAATCTTCGCACTCTCACCCGTGCTCATCCTGCAACGAGCTCTTCTACTTCTATCAAGGCTGCTCTCCTGAACGTGAGATCAGTGTTTAATAAAACTTTTATTCTGCAAGACTTTATTACATCAAATAATCTGGATTTCTTCTTCATCACTGAGACTTGGATTTTAAATGGTGACTCTTCATGTTTTACTGACTTGGTTCCATCAGGTTATTCATTTTTAAACTCTCCTCGTTTGACTTGTCGTATGGGCATTGCCACTGTTTTTGTGTCGGAGCCTTACAAGGGATCTGTTTAGCAGCTTTGAACTTCAACTTTTCGAAGTGTGCAGCTCCCCTTCTTTGTTGTTTGCCGTGGTTTATAGACCTCCTATAATTAATGATACTTTAATTTCTGAATTCTCTGATCTCCTGGCTGATATCACCCTCTCCCATGACAAAATATTTATTTTTGGTGATTTCAACATTCATGTTTGTTGTCAATCGAAACCTTTGGTCAAAGACTTTTTATCACTATTGGACTCATTTGATTTTATACAGCATATTAATACGCCAACTCACTCTCTCGGTCACACCCTTGATCTCGATCTTACTCGTGATAATTCAGTGAATAGTATTGATTTATGTGATGTTTCTTTCACTGATCACTTTTCTGTAATGATGGATCTGCATATTGCTGTTGATCTCCCGACTAATAGCTGTCCCCCACGCTGCTCGCGTTTTATAAATTCTTCCACTATATCTGATTTTAAAACCATTTTCTCTAGTCTTTATATGCATGACCAAAATAATATCGATGACTCTGTCGTAAAATTTAATTCCTCCTGTGATACGGTTTTAGACGCAATTGCTCCGCCCAAGATACGCGGTAATAAGGTAAGACCTGCTCCCTGGCTAAATGAAACTACGCGATCACTGCACCGCACCTGTCGAACTGCTGAACGGCGTTGGATAAAAGATGGACTGACTATCTAGAAGTGTTCTCTTTTCAATTTCCAGGCTGAAGTTAAGAAATCGAAACATGACTTCTTTGCCGATTTAGTATCCCGCCATTCAAACAATCCTAGGGTTTTATTTAATTCAATTAATGCGGCCATTCACCCTCATTCTACAATGGATTAAATAGCACTGTTCATTCATGTGAGCAGTTTCTATCATTCTTTGTCAGCAAAATTGATACTATCCGCCGTGGCATTGTTCAAACTGGCTATGAACTTCCTACTGTTAATCATGACATTGTTCTAGATTCCTTTGATCAAGTCTCACTTTCAATGCTAAAAAGAACTATTGACACCCTTAAACCAGCTTCCAGCCCCCTCGATATTGTACCACCACGTCTCTTAGTGGAAGCCTTTGATGTGTTGGGCCCATCTTTACTAGTTATTATAAATGATTCTGTTAGTTTGGAGTTGAGCCCTCATTTTTTAAACATACTGCAGACCGTCCCCATCTAAAAACGGCAGGATTAGATCCTGGAGTTTTAACCAACTTTCGTCCAATTTCCCAGCTCCCATTTCTGGCTAAAATACTAGAAAAAATTATTTATAATCAATTGGTCGATCACCTTAACTCCAATAATTCATTTGAGATCTACCAATCTGGTTTTAGGCGTTATCATGGTGTTGAAACGGCACTCCTGAAAGTGTTCAACGACATCTCTCTTATTACTGACTCAGGTGATGCGGCAGTCCTTGTCCTCCTTGACCTGTCCGCTGCCTTTGACACCATTGACCATGAAATATTGCTGATGCGCTCGAACATCTTGTTGGGATTAAAGGGGCTGCTCTTAACTGGTTCAGGTCATATTTAACTGGTAGACACTTTTCAGTGACTTTAAATTCCTCTTTTTCATCTACTGTTCCTCTTAAATATGGTGTTCCTCAGGGATCCAATTTAAGTCCTATTTTATTCTCTATATACCTTCACCCTATTGGAGCGATTTTTAGGAAATTTAACATTTCTTTTCACTGCTATGCTGATGATACTCAGGTTTATATTCCCGTCTGCAACTCTGCAACAAATCAACTCCACAGCTGTCTGTCTGAACTAAGATACTGGATGGCCAATAATTTTCTTGATCTAAATCAAAATAAAACGGGGGGTCCACCAGCTAAAGCCCAATTGGTCTTTGACTTCTCGGCTCTTTCTCTGCCTTTTCCAAACCTCAAGTCCGTAATCTTGGTGTTACCTTTGATAGTAACCTCTCTTTTGAGAAACAAGTAAATTCTGTAGTCAAGAGTTGCTTTTTCCAGCTTTGTCTATTAGGTAAGATAAAGCCTTTTTTATCTTCTAAAGATCTTGAGAAAGCTACTCATGCTTTTATTTTTCTCGTCTCGATTACTGCAACTCGCTGTATTCTGGGATTAACAAATCTCTGATACACAGGTTACAGTTGGTCCAAAATGCTGCCGCTCGCTTTCTGGTTGGGGCAAGGAAGTATGACTCTGTTTCTCCTATTTTAGCTTCTTTACACTGGCTGCTTGTCAGTTTTCGAATTGATTTTAAAATCTTGCTGCTAGTTTTTAAATCTTTACATGGGCTTGCAACTGCCTATTTATCTGACCTGTGCGTTTTACACCAGCCATCCAGAGTGCTTAGATCTTCTGGTCATTTGTCTCTGGTTGTCCCTCGTACCAAATGTAAAACCAAGGGGGCCAGGGCCTTTGCAGCTGCTGCTCCTCGCCTGTGGACTCTCTACCTCATCATATAAAGGAGTCGTCTACAATTGAACAGTTCAAAACAAGATTAAAAACTCGCTTCTTTTCACTTGTATTCAGTGACCTTCAGTAATACTGATGGTTTTCCTCTTTGTGATTATATAACATTATTTCTATTTATTATCTATCTTATTTTATGTTCATCTATTTTATTACTATTTGTTTTATTGTTTATTGTTTCTTCTTTTATTCTATTATTGTAAAGCAATTTGGCTGCAGCATTACTATGTTCTTTTAAATGTGCTATATAAATAAATTGACATTGACATTTTTAAAAAGTAGAACTTCTCAATTGACACTTCAGTATGTAAATTCAATGTGCCTAAATTGAGATGCAGTAGAAATGGATGTGATTAGTGTTTTTAGATGAAGTGTTATACCCTGCTGCAGTGTAGAGTATGTGTTCATACTTCTGTATCCCACAAAAGACTATGCTTTTCTTTATATAATTAAGTGACATATCAGAATACAAACATGATAAATGTTTTGGGCAGTATAATTACCTCTACTGTGCTAGCACTCAGCTTTGATTCTTGAGTAAATCCTCTTTCTACAATAAATCATAGATACTTTAAATGTTAACAATTTAACATTGGGATATTGTGCCATTTTCTGTTCATTTTTATTTCAAACCAGGACACAGAAAATTGGTGTCTCTTAACCGCATCACTTAACAACTTTGTGGGACTTTGCTTGGAGTTTCTGTGGTAATTCTCCCCCCAAGATTTCTTTTAGCAAGTACAAATTTTACTAAAAACTAGTTAACTTGGTAAATAATTAGGGATGCAACAATACCATTTTTCTCCAGCTAAGTACCATTATCGATACTTGTGATACCATTGTAGTGAGACAGGAAAATAGTGTATGTTTATGTCCATGAACTGTCAACTTCATTGTTAACATCAAATCTAAGACTTATAATTTAGAATAAAATATAATTCAAAATTGAAAAAATAATTCAAAGTAGGGTACGTTAAATAGATTAGATGACACCACCAATTGCTCAGATGCAATTAATGTATGTAAACCAAACCAACTTTGTTTCAAGCCTTTCAACAGGGGATGCAATAGTACAACACAGGAATTTGGCTAAACATAATAAGAACATTTCTATTACAGGAATACCCCTTTTTTATATATATATATTAAGGTAGCTAGTTCGGTAGCATAAAGGTATACAGGAATTAATTGGGAAACGCCTGCCTCTGGATAGGTCAGCAACTCTTTTGGGAAAGTAAGTGGCAGATT
The DNA here is from genome assembly GCF_016835505.1 of Polypterus senegalus. Classification (NCBI taxonomy): domain Eukaryota; kingdom Metazoa; phylum Chordata; class Cladistia; order Polypteriformes; family Polypteridae; genus Polypterus; species Polypterus senegalus. The sequence continues at coordinate 101,401,453 of NC_053164.1, forward strand.
CCTTTTGTTGAACTGAAGCGTCTCCGAATGTTCAGCTGTAAGTGTGTTTCTGGTTTCATTGACAATATGTGACAGTGTACTAAATAATCTCTCACTCTCTCTACACTACTGCAAGGGACTGAAAGGTATTTCCTTGTTATCTGAGACAAACTTCTTCTTTGGCCTCCTTGGCTGTGTAGATATTTGAAAAGAACTGATATCTACAATGGGCATCATGGTGGCGCAGTGGTAGCACCTGGAGACCTGGGTTTGCTTCCCGGGTCCTCCCTGCATGGAGTTTGCATGTTCTCCCTGTGTCTGCGTGGCTTTCCTCCCACAGTCCAAAGACATGCAGGTTGGGTCATTGGTGGTCATAAATTGTCCCTAGTGTGTGCTTGGGGTGTGTGTGTGCGCGCCCTGCGTTGGGCTGGCGCCCTGCCTGGGGTTTGTTCCTGCCTTGTGCCCTGTGCTGGCTGGGATTGGCTTCAGCAGATCCCGTTGTTAGGATATAGCAGGCTGGAAAATGACTGACTGACATATCTATAACAGGAATCATCATATGTGCATGCCAGTTTTATGTCTAATCAACAGACCACTTTTCATACTTAAGGACATTTTACATAAGTAATTGAAGAGATTCTTCCAAAATGTTGCATATTTATTTTAAGAAATTTTGGCAATTAAGATTTTTTTTATTAGCTACTCTAGAGAAGTAATTAATAATAAATTCTTCAAATTTATTTACACAGTCCTGTTCAGAACACTTATTTGTGAACATTTATTGCTAACACATGCAGCTTCGAAAGACTATCTGAGTGAGAATGAGATATACAGGTGTCGGTCATAAAATTAGAATATCACGACAAAGTTGATTTATTTCAGTAATTCCATTCAAAAAGTGAAACTTGTACATTAGATTCATTCATTACACACAGACTGATTTTTTTCACATGATTATTTCTTTTAATTTTGATGATTATAACTGACAACTAATGAAAGTCCCAAATTTAGCATCTCAGAAAATTAGAATATCAATTAAGACCAATGAAAAAAAGGATTTTTAGAAATGTTGGCCAACTGAAAGTTATGAACATGAAAATTATGAGCATGTACAGCACTCAATATTTAGTTGGGGCTCCTTTGGCCTGGATTACTGCAGCAATGCGGTGTGGCATGGAGTCGATCAGTATGTGGCACTGCTCAGGTGTTATGAGAGCCCAAGTTGCTCTGATAGTGGCCTTCAGCTCTTCTGAATTGTTGGGTCTGGCGTGTTGCATCTTCCTCTTCACAATACCCCATAGATTTTCTATGGGGTTAAGGTCAGGTGAGTTTGCTGGCCAATCAAGAACAGGAATACCATGGTCCTTAAACCAGGTACTGGTAGCTTTGGCACTGTGTGCAGGTGCCAGGTCCTGTTGGAAAATGAAATCTGCATCTCCATAAAGTTCATCAGCAGCAGGAAGAATGAAGTGCTCTAAAACTTCCTGGTAGATGGCTGTGTTGACCTTGGACAGGTGTCTTCAATATTGAACATTTTCACAATATTCTAATTTTTCGAGATACTGAATTTGGGACTTTCATTAGTTGTCAGTTATAATCATCAAAATTAAAAGAAATTAACATTTAAAATACATCAGTCTGTGTGTAATGAATGAATCTAATATACAAGTTTCACTTTTTGAAAGGAATTACTGAAATAAATCAACTTAGTCATGATATTCTAATTTTATGACTGGCACCTGTATTCCATTGAACGAATACTTAATGCTGCGTATATGGAACATTAAAATAATGAGTTGGGATAGAAATATGTGAACTTTCTTATACAAAAACAAAAAATAGAATTGTTCCAGTCAAGTGATCATTTGAATGTGGGGTTGTCAATATTAATGCAAACACACATACCAGTAAAACCAGCATGTGAGTTTTATTTTCAGTGCTTCTTTGCAGTGTTATGCAGTAAATAACAAAAATACACACCAATAATACTTCATATTATGAAGCCCAGCACAGATTCTATTCCACCGCATTGTGGTCGCATTCGCATCAGGTACCAAGAAACACACTCTTCACAACTATAAAACAAACACTTACTTGTAATATTATCTGCCAAAATTTAATATGTATATTAAGTGACCCTTGAATTTTTCACCTCATTTATTAAAACACAAAGTGACAACCAGGCATTCAAAATGTCTGAAACCAACTCTTTGATTACAAAAAGCTTAGAAGGTGACGAAACGTTTCCAAATGCATTTTTTTTTTCATTTTCAGTTTAAGGTAGCCATCTTAGCATATACCGTTTTAGTATGTGACCTAGAAAAAGCAAACAGTGGCACGTGCATGCATGTTGCTTTTAACTGAAGTGAATCAGATATCCTATTAAATGGTGATATCTTGGATTGAGTAGAGTGGCGATGCTGAAAGTCCCCCAAGTTGGAGTGCACTAAGGTGGAATGCTTAAAATGCACAACTGTGTTTCACCCGACTGTCACAGCATTGGCAACACTTTGCTGTGCAAGAACACCCTCTGCTACAACCAGCTAGAGTGTGTGAGCAACATAGGAAAAGCTGGGGGCTCCAGCATGATCAATGTCTTTTATCAAATTTTTGGCATTGTCACGGACCACAAAATGCACACAACTTTCCGGAATGGCCCAAGTAGAAATGCTTCTACTTTTGCATATTCTGTGATGAGATCCTCAAAACTGCTTTGCATGCAGCATAACCCAATGGAGAGCAAAATTATCATCTTTCCATTTGCAGTTAAGTTGATGATAGACATTGGCCAAACACCACTAATCCAATTGTCATTGGTGAAGTTGCTATGTTTTGCACTAAACTGCTGACATGCTTTTTTTTATTAACTCATACATCCTTGGTAAGACCATCTCTGTGATGTGGTCACGACTTAGAATGTTGTACTTGGGTTCTAACATTCAGGAGGTGCTGAAATCTCATGTCATCAGCAACCGACATTGGTTGATCGTCAGGAGCAATATACTGGGGACGTGCTCCTGTTATTTTTTTTCGTTATCGTTTGACATTTTTTATCTCTTTGCTAGAATCTGCCACAATGTTAGCTGATGCTATGCACCTTTTTTTCTTTTCTTCTTTCTATGCTCCTTAATGTTCACACAATCATGGGTGCGTTTTACAAGTGCAAGAACATGAGCACTGTATTGGAACAAAATCCGATATCAGTATTGGTATTGTTGCATCCCTATAAATAAAGATTTGGGCAAATATGTGACTGCCTTGAAAAGGATGCCTAAAATAAAATTTCACATTTTTGTTGTTAATCTTATAAGGTTTGTTTTTATGTATACAGCTAAAGACTGTTTTGTTAAATAGGGAAATTTCATCTACCTGTTGTAAGTATTCCTTCCTAACCTCAGAGTCTCATGCACCGTTTGCCCAACTGGGACATACTTTACACGCCACATGAATTTTCCCCACGACAACAGTGTTTATCTGCAATGAAATGATTTTGTTTGTCCAGACGAGCTCAAGTTATTCTCACTAGAAGTGTTACTATACCTTAAAATATCTATCTATATCCTCTTTAATAAAACCCCTGTGCGCGTCCAGGTGTCCGTGTGTGTGTGCCTTCTTGTGAAGTGCGCATGCGCGGGCCTTATGTGTTCAGTCTCTCCCTGTGCATTCCCTGTGCAGAGAGAGAGGGAGAGAGAGAGAGACACACAGGCGTGTGCGCGAGAGACACACACATACACAGGCCCACGTGAGAGAGAAAGACACACACACACACAGGCGTGCGAGAGAGAGAGACACACACACAGACGTGTGAGAGACACACACAGGTACGCTTGTGCATTGTTGCAATGTTACTTTTCTTATTTATTATTTATTTATAATTTATAATTTATTATTTATTTGTTATTTATTAAATTACGGATTTTTCAAATGTTCGTTTTTTTTTCATTAAAAAAAATATTTTTAGCGAGCGGTTTGTAGCACTATAGCGCAAACTTTTGCAGTGTTAGTTTTCTCTGTTGTTCAAGGTTTTCTCAGTGTTCAATGTTTTTACATTTAGTTTACTATTACGCTGTGCATTCTATGGTATGATGAACTAGATTTGTGCTTAAGAACATAAAAAATATATATATTTACATAGAGTTTGTAAGGTCTGGAACGGATTAATTGTATTTTAATACTTTCGTGTGGGGGAAATTACTTCGTTTCATGACCAAATCGGGTTTCGACCAGAGTTTTGGAATGAATTATGGTCGTGAACCGAGGTTCCACTGTATTACTGTCAGAGAAAATTACAGGCATTTTATGGAAATACAAACCAGTATTACTGAGAGAGAAAATTAAAGGCACACAATTACAGTGATGCATATTACAGCCACATGTAATGTCCCTTGCCATTTAATATAGACTGTTCCTACTACTGTTCTAGCGCCTGTTATTACATATATACATTATTACTGTATATACATATTATGAATGATAGATACTTTATTCGCGATCAATGATTGTTTTGGTAAAGCCATACTCAGTGTATTCATTAGATGGACGGTAAAAAAGTAAGAGCGAGGGGAGGGTAACTTATTGAGGCACGCAGGCAAAACCACAATAGCACACGGGCTCGATGTACTGTAGTGCGCGTCAACTCGATCTGAATTGCGTGATCACATTCGAAAAAATATATCTTTTCAAGTTCTATTTAGTCCATATGTGTCAAACTCAAAGCCCACGGGCCACATCCGGCCCGCTGTGTAATTAAATCCGGCCCACGAGATCATTTTATATACTGTATTATTGTTATTAATGGCCCGGGGTGATGAAGCGCTGTGTTGAACCAAGTCGGCACAACGGTGTTCCCAAATACGCATTTTGCTGATAAACTGAGCGCACTGAGTTCGCACAGCGCTTTGGTGACTTTGAAGAACAAAGAAAGAATTTTCAGTTGTTTCGCAACCCATTTGCCATCGATGTGGAAACTGCACCTGTGCAGATTCAGATGGAGGTGATTGAGCTGCAGTGTAATGGCACACTGAAGGCAAAGTACGATACTGCAGGGCCCGCACAGTTTATTTACTCCATTCCCGCAGAAATGCTCCAGCTCCGTCTACATGCGGCTCGAACCTTGTGCATGTTTGGTACCACATATCTGTGTGAGAAGCTCTTCTCAGTGATGAAGACTAACAAAACAGCACACAGGAGTCTCCTCACTGATGAGCACCTGCAGTCCATCCTGAGAATCTCCACAACACAGAACCTCACACCAAACAGAAACGAACCTGTGGCCAAAAAAAGATGCCAGGCGTCCAGCTCTAAAATGACATATGAGCAAAGACAACTGAATGATTTGATTTGTTATTGCTGAAAAGAATAAATTTTATTTATATTTCCAGGTTTTGTTATGCACCATGTTCATATTTGAATTTGTATAATTTTGACAGGACATATTTTTATGGAGAGCAAAATCTTTTGGGATATTTAAAATTTAAGTTTATTTTTTATATAAAATTACATAAGAGTAAAGAAATTTGAATGTTTGTTCTTTTAATGTTTACTTTATTTCTAACTTGTATAATTTAGACATAATATTTTGCTCTCCATAAAAATATATCCTAAGTTGTTTAAGGTTTGAGTTGATTTATTCCGGAATAATATTCTTTTGACTAAATAAAAATTCCTTCTATTTAAAATTTAAATAGAACTTGAACAGAAACGATAGTTCATAATTTCCACGCAGACTTGCACATAAGAGCAGGAGTCATCCGTTTTAACAAACAGCGCATTGCACTGATACGAAATAGCCTGCCCATTTAATTATTTAGGAATGGATAAATAAATTAAGATTTTGTACAAATAATGTTTTTCATTTTTCTTCCTTCATGGATTCTGGCACCCCCAGCAACAGTTGCTCGCACCCCAAAGACTGTATGTATGTATATATGTTTATATATATATGTGTGTGTGTGTGTGTGTATATATATATGACAAAACAATTACATTGTCAATCATGCTACGTTATTATTAAAATGTTTCCTTTTCTTTTTCATTACCTCTTTAACACACTACTTCTCCGCTGCAAAGCACGGGTATTTTGCTAGTGTGTATATATATATATATATATATATATATATATATATATATATATATATATATATATATATATATATATATATATATATATATATATATATATATATATATATATATATATATATATATATATATATATATATATATATATATATATATATATATTATACACTAACCTAAAGGATTATTAGGAACACCATACTAATACGGTGTTTGACCCCCTTCTGCCTTCATTCTACGTGGCATTGATTCAACAAGGTGCTGAAAGCATTCTTTAGAAATGTTGGCCCATATTGATAGGATAGCATCTTGCAGTTGATGGAGATTTGTGGGATGCACGAAGCTCCCGTTCCACCTCATCCCAAAGATGCTCTATTGTGTTGAGATCTGGTGACTGTGGGGGCCATTTTAGTACAGTGAACTCATTGTCATGTTCAAGAAACCAATTTGAAATGATTCGAGCTTTGTGACATGGTGCATTATCCTGCTGGAAGTAGCCATCAGAGGATGGGTACATGGTGGTCATGAAGGGATGGACATGGTCAGAAACAATGCTCAGGTAGCCCGTGGCATTTAAACGATGCCCAATGGGCACTAAGGGGCCTAAAGTGTGCCAAGAAAACATCCCCCATACCATTACACCACCACCACCAGCCTGCACAGTGGTATCAAGGCATGATGGATCCATGTTCTCATTCTGTTTACGCCAAATTCTGACTCTACCATTTGAATGTCTCAACAGAAATCGAGAATCATCAGACCAGGCAACATTTTTCCAGTCTTCATCTGTCCAATTTTGGTGAGCTCGTGCAAATTGTAGCCTCTTTTTCCTATTTGTAGTGGAGGTGAGTGGTACCCGGTGGGGTCTTCTGCTGTTTTAGCCCATCAGCCTCAAGGTTTGTGCGTGTTGTGGCTTCACAAATGCTTTGCTGCATACCTCGGTTGTAACGAGTGGTTATTCCAGTCAAAGTTGCTCTTCTATCAACTTGAATCAGTCGGCCCATTCTCCTCTGACCTCTAGCATCAACAAGGCATTTTTGCCCACAGGACTGCCGCATTCTGAATGTTTTTCCCTTTTCACACCATTCTTTGTAAACCCTAGAAATGGTTGTGCGTGAAAATCCCAGTAACTGAGCAGATTGTGAAATGCTCAGACCGGCCCGTCTGGCACCAACAACCATGCCACGCTCAAAATTGCTTAAATCACCTTTCTTTCCCATTCTGACATTCAGTTTGGAGTTCAGGAGATTGTCTTGACCAGGACCACACCCTAAATGCATTGAAGCAACTGCCATGTGATTGGTTGATTAGATAATTGCATTAATGAGAAATTGAACAGGTGTTCCTAATAATCCTTTAGGTGAGTGTGTGTATATATATATATATATATATATATATATATATATATATATATATATATATATATATATATATATATATATATATATATATATATATATATATATATATATATATATATATATATATATATATATATATATATATATATATATATATATATATAATTAATACAAACCGGATTCCAAAAAGTTGGGGCACTAAACAAATTGTGAATAAAAACTGAATGCAATGATGTGGAGATGGCAAATGTAAATATTTTATTTGTAATAGAACGTAGATGACAGATGAAACGTTTAATGCGAGTAAATGTATCGTTTTAAAGGAAAAATATGTTGATTCAAAATTTCACGGTGTCAACAAATCCCAAAAAAGTTACATGTATGTATATGTATGTTTTATATGTGCAGTACATGTAGCACTAACTACAATATATAAGATTGCTTTGCAATTTGGGTAATATAGTGCACTTCCAAACCCAAAGTGTTTGGGCAGTTTTACTAAAAAGTTCCATGCTTGTTTAGGGGCTGATTCTTAATGGATGTCTTTCATCTGGATGAATTGTAGATTGTGTTTGACTAAGTGTAGGTTGGCAGGCTTAATCTAGGATTAGCAGAATCACATTTTTAATGGCAAAGGGCAGTTAGCCCAGAACCACTTAAGTTCCTTTTCTCTTTTATGCAAAGGATTTTTGAAAGATGAAGTTCCTTCAAAGATCAAAAAGATATAAACAGAAATCATATCAGAGTGTTAATCTACAAAAAAGTATGTAACATTAAAAAAAGATGATTACTACTACTACTATTTTGCTGTTAGATTGCATACAGTCCATGTCAAAGTTACAACCAAAAATATGTTTGTTAATGATGTCAGAGAGTAGCAGCGTGTTGCATGTTGATTAACAGATGTAAGCAAAAAATTTCTCAGTGCTCTGTTCACATGAAATTAATAATCTTATAAACCTTTGCTTAAGAGAAGTGGCTACTTCATATTCGTGTGTATACTTATGAGAAGATGCTTAAAAAAACCTCAACATTAAAAAAGAGCAAAATATTAAAAATCTAGAACAAGAAAAATCGTTCACAATTTATGTATTTTGTTACATGTAAATAACATACTGGCATGTTTTTCTTTATGTAAAATAAGAAAAAAGGGTGGCTATTTTAAACAATTAAATCAATTAGATGCAACAGTGGTTGGAGTGAAAACCTGCTGTCGCTGTGATACCTCAGAACTTAACTTGATAACCATTACTTGGTTGGTCTTGTTAAACTCTTGGAGTCATTACATGGATAACCCAGAAGTAAAGCCAGGGTGAGATTTTAAGTAGTTTGACAGTAGTTGTGAGTAGTCCTGTTGGTAAATGAGACCTGAGGTTTGATCCAAAGACCACAAAGTGGGTGACTGATCAGTTGGAGAGAGAGCCAAATTTGAAATGTACTGAAGATATCTATCTATCTCTCTATCTCTATCTCTCTAAATTGTTTTTGGTGCAAAATATGTTTCAGTATTCTACAACATGTTTTGAGGATTTTTGTTAAGATGTTTTTCCATGTGTTCTTGTGTGTCTGCAGTTTAACCTCAAAGACAAATGGGCCAATTCTAATGACATTTTTGTGGAGATCTTACACTTCGTTTTAGGAGATGATTAAGTTTTGAGAGAATTCCAACTTTTCAGTATTTTAAAGTTTTTAAAGCTGATAAAAACAACAGCCAAACTAATATGCAGAAGTTTACAAAATTTGGCATACCGGGTTAGGAACTTAAAAGAAGGGGTTTTGTAAATTTTGAGTTCAACCTATAGCTTTGAGCTTTGTTTCTACTTTTTCAAACTCCATAGTCACGGCAGGTTAACTCTAATTACAAATAAAAATTAATCAGTATGTGTTTAATTTACACTGATGACCATTTGTTTGTGGTATTCCATTTAATTTTTTTTCGCATTGTTTTTGAGTTTTTAATTCTGTACCTTCAGTCTATGTGTTGTAGGTGCTAGCCTCCTAACCATGTCATGTGGGTGATGGTAGGGGTGGGTTTCTACTATTGCTCTAATTTTTAACTTCTTAAATGAAACAAATGATGACTAACAGTATAAATACAAAATTCACAAACGTACAGGTGATTTGATTCATGAATTAGTCATTTAAATTTATGCCAACAAATAATTCCTAGTATTTCATAGTTCGAACTCAATAGATTTTTTTTTAATAGATTTACCTTTAAAGTGGAATAACAATCCAAATTAAACTTCACTGTATTTTTCGTAAATTTGCACTGTATGAGGTACTTTATGTTGTAAACACAGAGAAATTAATCAGATTATCTTTTTGTTCCCTTATGTTCTCACATTGGTCATTTGCTTGTTTCCATTATTTGTAATACAGTGGAACCTCGGTTTGCAAGCATAATTCGTTCCGGAAATGTGTTTGCAATCTAAAGCACTTGTATATCAAAGCGAATTTCCCCATAAGAAATAATGGAAACTCGGATGATTCGTTCCACAACCCAAAACTATTCATATAAAAATGATTAATACAAAATATAAAATAAGAATACATAAAACAAATTAACCTGCACTTTACCTTTGAAAAGAATCATGGCTGGTGTGAGTGAGTTTCTAAATTCTTATGGGAGTCCACCCAATGGGACGACATTCAGAATAGCGTCCCAAAGCAATCGCAGTCTCCCAGCGCTGTAGCAGTTCGCTGTAAAAAGTGAATCTAGAAAGATCGCGGACATGCTATAAGCGCCTGCCGTCAGTGGGTGATACAAGGAACATTATAAATGTGCAGGGCACAGTACTACTTGGCCATGACCCTGCCATACTGCTGTGTCTGTGTATAGGAGAGTGGCAGATCCTGCTACAATAAATAACTGCACTGTTGCTGTTCCATGCTGAATAAAGCTGGTGGTGCAAGACAGGGACTCGCCCGTCACAGCACACGCATGCATGCATGCACACACACACACACACACACACACACACACACACACACACACACACACACACACACACACACGCAATGCTGTAGTAAACCGTATACGCTTGTACGGATGTTGACTATATGAGTGAGGCACGCTGACTCAGACGGAGAATAGGAGACAATTGCGAGAGAGAGAGGATCCATCAGCTCAGTTGTTCATATATACTGTATATGTAAGTATATAATATATATACTCGTATTGCAAGACGTTGCTCGTTTATCAAGTCAAAATTTATTAAAAATTTTAGCTTGTCTTGCAAAACACTCGGAAGCCAAGTTACTCACAAACCAAAGTTCCACTGTACTTGTGAATTCTGCTGAACTTCTGTTCTGGACTGAAGCAATCCAGTCAATAAAGTAATCATATGGTAATCTTTAATTAAACCCTTTGCATTTTTGCTCTTCATATGAAACAAGGTGATTTTAAGCATGGATTTAAATAAAATAAAAAAAAAAATAATGTTTTTATTTTTATTTTAGTTGGAGTGATACGTTGTCCAGTTTGCAAACAAGAATGTGCAGAAAAATATGTAATGGAGAATTACTTTGTTAAGGACACTGCTGAAGTCCCCAGCAGCACAGTGGAAAAATCGAGTCAGGTGAGGACCAGCCTTCTACCAAATAAGTTAACTTTAATCTGCTATTTTAACAAAACAAAAAAAAAGCTCTGTCATTTGCATTATTGATCTGGTTATAGTCCAGGTCTATTTCTGTTATGGAGCTATTTGATATTTAATCAGTTTAATCACATGTTGATGTTTCTAATTCTCTTCTTTTTCAGAAAATATATTTACTGCACACTTTTCAGTGTATCCTGTTCTGTTACTTTGTGCCAGTTTTGTAGTTTTATTAAGCATCAATGTTTGATTTTTATTTGCTCCTTAATGTTACGTTATCTACTGCTATTGTTCTGTACCCTGTTTTTTTTAATTTCACTCCATTGTTGTCTTGGAGTTTTATACTTTTTTATGATTTGTAAAAATTTGTCCGTTATATTTACACGGTCCTGCTAGTGTCTTCAGTGGTCTTTTGTATCAGCTGTACTTTCTTATTGTACAATTCAAATATTATAGTTGATATTAGATAGTAATCTGGTTAGCCCAGTACAGAACTTTGTTACTCTCAATGGTGCTGCACGAAATAAACTCAATCAATTTTTATCTCCCAAATATAGAAATATAGTTTAAAACCTGTTTACATTAATAACAGCCTTCTTTTATTCACAGTTAAATTTACTGGGTCTCAGTGGAGACACATTAATAAATATATATATACTATCTATGTAAATCATTCAGCCACAACATTTAAACCACCTGTCTAACATTATGTAGGTCCCCCTTGTGTCACCAACACAACTCTGACTCACTGAGGCATGGATTCCACAGGACAAAGCTTTAAAGGTGTTCTATGGTGTCTGACACAAAGACGTTCGCAGCAGATCCTTTGAGTCGTATAAGTTGCAATGTGGGGGCCTCCATGGATTGGACTTGTTTTCCAGCACATTCCACACATGCTTGATCACATTAACATCTGGGGAATTTGGAGACCCAAGTCAACACTTTGCACTCTTTGTCACGTTCCTTAAACCATTCCTGAACGGTTTTTGCAGTGTGATAGGGTGTTACTCCGCTGAAAAAGGCCACTGCCCCTAGGGAACACCATTTCATTGAAATGGTGTATATGGTCTGCAACAATATTTAGGTAGGTATTATGTGTCAATATAACATCCACATGAATACCAGACTTCTTCTTTCCATAGTGCATCCTGCTGCCAACTCTTTCCCGGGTAAGCAACACATTTGCACCCAGCCATCCACATGATATAAAAGTAAACCTGACTTATCACACCAGGCCACTTACTTGCCAATTGTGGGTGGTTTTGGCAGAGGACAGGATTCAACATGGGCACACTGACTGGTCAGCAGGTATGCAGTGTTTCTCTCATGTCCAGCATTAAGTTTTTCAACAAACCTGTAATCCTTCCTTGGACTACTTTTGGTAGAAACTAACCACTGCATACTGGGAAACATCACTAGACCTGCCGCTTTGGAGAAACTCTAGCTATCTCGGTTTGGCCCTTATCAAAGTTGGTTAGACCGTTAAGACTTGACTGTTTAGTTACTACCTAATATATCCCACTCTTTGAAAGATGCAATTCTAGCGAGATGATCAGTGCTATTCAATTCACCGGTCAGTGATGACAAAAATCACAAAATCCCAGTATATAGTAACTAATATTTTATGAATAACAGAGCACAAATAATAATGGATAAAATTTTATTTTAATCCTGTAAAATGAATGCTACCATATTTTGTCCTTAGTATTATTTAACCAAATATTTCTACTTAAATATTTTATGTGCTATGCACGGAAACACCGTAATAAAGTAAATCTATACTAATAAAAGGCAAAGCCCTCACTCACTCACTCACTCACTCACTCACTCACTCATCACTAATTCTCCAACTTCCTGTGTGGTTGGAAGGCTGAAATTTGGCAGGCTCATTCCTTACAGCTTCCTTACAAAAGTTGGGCAGGTTTCATTTAGAAATTCTACGCGTAATGGTCATAACTGGAAGCTATTTTTCTCCATTTACTGTAATGGAGTTGAGCTCGAAAGCTGTGGGGGGCGGAGTTTCGTGTGACATCATCACGCCTCCCATGTAATCACGTGAACTGACTGTCCAGGAAGAGCTCCAAAAAGCGCTGAAGAAAACATGCATTATATAATTGAGAAGGCAGCGAAACAATAAGAAGCGAGCTAGTGACATATACAACCATATTCATGAGTGCTGCTACTTCGGAAACAAAGCACGGTGTAAACCTAAAGTTTAAATTAAGTTCATTGACAGGCTGCCGCTGGCGTTTGTCATGCCCACGGAAAATGCAGGATACAAGTTTAATGAGAGGATGCAGGATATAAACGAGAGTTTTGATCACTTTGTAACTAAGTTAAAATTCCAGGTGAGAGGCTGTGCTTATGCAAATTCCGAGAGACTGTGTTTGTGGGGGGATTGACAGTTAAGGCGGGTGGGGGAGTCAAGTCATCATCTCCCATTCACCTCATTTCGCTCTGACCTGAGCTCCGCAGCTAACGCAGTGTAATACGGAAGCGAGTTTGTGACGCTGCCACCAAATACTCACAGAAAAATCCACAAGTTAATACACACGCTGTCTCTACAGTTTCTCCACACTGAATCCTCCAGGCACTACTTACAAAAGGTTACATTGACAATCGTGTTACGTTATTTTAAAATGTTTCCTTTTCTTAGCACAAGCACAGCTGAGAAGCTTCGATGCATGTGCTCCATAAGCGATTAAAAATCGCGCATTTAATCACACTTTGCATTACAAGCAAAGGGGAACTTCTGTCAATGCATGATTTCCATGTACACCGATTACATTGATCAGCGCTTCCGATTCATTTTACCCTCGCACCACCTTAGTTTGAGAAGAAGTATGAAAAAATATGAGGTTAACACAGAAAAACAGATCACCAATTGAAGCTTTATGAATAATCGATTCGCCATCAATAATTGTTTTGGTAAAGCCATGCTCCATGTAATCCTCCTTCCATGTTATAATTTTTCCGCCACTAGCCATGATTAAATGAACGGTAAAAAAGTAAGAGCGAAGCGAGGGTGACTTATTCAGGCAGGCAGGCAGGTGACCGCTCAATAGCTCGAATTTGGATATAAGTGGGAACTATTTAGTCGCCAGAAATATCTTTGTTAGGAATGGAAGTTGAATTTAGTCTTTAAATTTCTATGGTAAAGAAAAAGTTATGCAATGATGACTAATTTTAACTATATAAAGTCAAAACTTGATTATATAAAGTCACTGTCGGAATAAATAAAGGCAAAACTTGAATATATAAAGTCAGTGTCGAAATATACAAAGTCAGCGCTGGAATATCCATCCATTTCCCAACCCGTTGAATCTGACCAAAGGGTCACAGGGGTCTGCTGGAGCCAATCCCAGCCAACACTGGGCGCAAGGCAGGAACCAATCCTGGGCAGGGCACATGCATCATTTTCAAAACATTAACCAAACAGTGTTTTTTAATTTATTTTTCTGAATCGTTTTGTTCACTTAGTTCAGTTCAGAGTCATTTCAATCAATAGATTTTGACTTTCACTTTATATATTCAGGAGTGAGTTTATATACTCCGATGTTGACTTTATAAATTCTGACGCTGACTTTATATATTCTGGTTTTGACTTTATATATTCAGACGCCGACTTTATATATTCATAAAATCCAATGTATTTGCCTGTTGTTTGGCACCCTATAGTATGTGTGTGTGTGTATATATATATATATATATATATATATATATATATATATATATATATATATATATATATATATATATATATATATATATATATATATATATATATATATATATATATATATATATATATATATATATATGTATGTATGTGTATATATATATTATGTATGTATGTGTATATATATATTATGTATGTGTATGTGTATATATATATTTTACCTTTTCTTTTTCGTAACTTCTTTAAAACACTACTTCTCTGCTGCGAAGCGCGGGTATTTTGCTAGTTTGTATATAAAACAGATCTTAGTTTGTCACTTTTTTCAGAAGTAATTTAAATAAAGCACTCTTTGCCACATAAAGTGCCACGAAGTGAGATTTAAAAAAATTTAAGACATTTTTTTTTTTTCTCTTCAGTTGATGCATAGCAATACTATAACAATGCTAAGACTTAAACCAGGGCACGCTCATGCATATCCCAACATCCAGTGGTGTCGGACACGCTAATCAATTTACTGCACATCATCTTTGGGATCTAAAGGAAAACCAGAGTACTTGGACATAATTTGACTTTTAGATAGCCAGATTGAACTTTATGCCACAAGGGGAAAATTCAGCTTTTACAGAAGCCTTTTAAATAAATAAATAATTATTAGGGCTGGGCAAGTTAACGCATTAATTAACGCCGACAATTATTTTATCGCATGTTAAAGCAGTTTTTATTATTATCATTATTTTGAAAGTCTCAGTCTTGCTAGCGATCCATAGAGATCAGTGATCTTCTTGTTACAGTGCTTTATGATACGCTTTTGCTAGAAGGAAAGTTACCTTTGTTGATTTGACCTCGATTTGCAGTGCGTACATGAGTAGCGAAGAGCAATCACCTCCTAAAATGGCATGTGGAGAGATGCCAAAGTGAATGCTCAAAGCAAAATAATCCGTGGATGACTTTTTGCCTATTATCGCTGAATCGGACTGTAATTTGTCAGACTTCTTCGATTTTGATGCAAGTGATCTGGAGAAGTAGATCAGAAGTGAAAGTGAAGTACCGGCATTAGCTGATCATGGTGCTGAACATTTTCATCTATCTAATGTACCTATGGCAACGTTCGCCTGGGAGGACAGACACGACAAGAGGTGCAAACCGTATTGCTTTCCGCTGCAACTGCAAAGACAGCCAGGCAGCCATAACATTGATAACATTAATGTTTAAGTTGAGATTTACAAGAAATATTTTAACTGCTACTATGTAAAGGGATTACTGCTGTTAAAAAGCACCTTATTTGTTTAAAGTGTTTGCAAACCAAATACATGCAATATGCTACTTTTGAGTTCACTATTGAAGTTTGCGCATAACAATATGATTTTTGCATTTGTCTGCGATTTAATTTTAAAAATTTCAATCGTTGCCCTGCACTAATAATTATACACACTCTGTAGTCTGAACACACACCAGAATAACTAAAAGCTAAGGGAAAAAAAAACTTGGCTGTCACAGTTACAGTGAGTCTTTAAGTAGATGCATTGCTGTTGGTATAAAGGAAGCCCTGTAGTGTTTCTTGACACATGTTTGCTGAATAATTTTTTGGCTGAAAGTCCTCTGTGTTAGTGTGTCAGAGAGAGGATGTGCAGCTTGTTTATAATGGCACTCAGTTTTGTTTCAATTTTTTCCTTTAGCTACTACCTCCTTGGGGTCAACAGTGTGCCCCATAACTGAGTTTGCCCTTTTAATTTGCTTTTTGATTTGGTGGGCCTCTCATGAAGTGATGTTCTCAGTCCAGCACACACGGCAGTGTAGAAAATCACACTGGCTATCACATAGTTATACTGTAGATAATGTGAAGGATGTCACTTCCCACATTAAAGAAACACAGTCTCCTAAGATTAAAAAAAGCCTTCTTTGCCCTTTCTTATACAGCTCCAACCTATCATTAATGTGGACCCCCAAGTACTTGTAGGAGTGCACCACCTCTACATCCACTCCCTCTATAGTGACCAGACACAGTGGCTCCTTAGTTTTACCGATGTTAAGTTACAGACTATTCTTTCTGCACCAAGAAAAACTGTTATCTACCTGACGTCCAAACTCGGTCTCATCCACTTGATCGATACACCCCATTAGTGCAGAATCATTTGACAGTTTCTGCAAGTGGTATGACCTGATTTTATATTTATAGTTGGCTGGTGTACAGCATGAAGAGAAAAGACAGGACTGTTCAATGTGGTGATCCAGTGTTGCTAACATCCATATCAGAAAAGCACAGTCCTCGAGTCTCACAAACGGTGGTCTGCCCGACATGTAGTTCATTGTCCAGGACACCATAAGCTCTTTCACTTGCATGTATCTGAATTTATCCTTTAACAGGGATGACTAGATGGTATTTAAGGCATTGGAGATTTTGAAAAACAAAATCCTCACAGTGCTACCAGCTTCATTCATGTGAGAATATACCTCATGGAGCAGATACATAATTTCATCCTCCACTTCAATTTTTGTCCAATAGGCAAACTGCAATGGGTTCAGGTGGTCTTCCACAAGAGGACTCATAGTCCAGGACCAGTTTGGGTGCTTTACAGAGACATTCACCTAGTTTCCTGAAACTCTGAGTAAACAATGTTAACCACTATACAGCTTTGCTTTTCATGATTGTTATGTACAGTAAATATTTTCAGTATTATAGTAGGGGCCGTAAAAGTTTAAAGTGTCGCTGGATTAGAAATGTTGGATTAGGCTAGATTACAGATGCACACTGTTCCAACCATCTATATATATATAATTCACTAAGGCAAGACAACCATGGAAAGCACGCCGGAAGGGGCGTGGATTCACTGAGCCGCCGACAAGTAAGACACCGATGGCGCACGCAGGAAGGAGCCACGGCCACCAACTCCAAGACCATTGGATACAACGATAACTCGCAGAGCCACGGCCACCAACTCGGATGCGACGACACAGAAGAAACGGCGTCATTTATATTCGTCTGTCGTAGAGGCCACATGCACCTGCACGTTGATTGTTCATAAAGGCATGTTTCTCGTGGAGGTAAATCGCCATATGCAGCGTGTAAAATGGTTTGCGAGGGGTATCCCATGAGATCTTTAAAACAATCCTTTACAACTGAGTTTAAAACACAATGAAGTAAGCAGTCTTTAAAAAATGAGTTTTCGGTTACGACGCACGACGCGTGAACCATAGCAAACTGTTTTACACGCTACATACAGCAATTCGCATCCGCGACAAACATGCGTCTTCTTAGATGCTCCTGCAGAAATACAGAAGACGTTTCCCTGCCCACAAACACTCCTTTTTCACCGGCCCGTTTCTACCCTCACTCTCTAGGCATTCACACTGCCTGCCCATGTTCCCGGACGCAAAAACTCACCGACCACCCAGTTAGCCCCTTTCGTCTGTGCTAGGAGTCCCCTTGCACGTCTAAGCCACGTTGACTTTTCATTATTCTTTTTGGTTTCGACACCTGGCCGCGTCCACCATGAAAAACCATGCGAAAGAAACAACGAAGCCCCTTCCAGAAACTCTAACCCTTCTTCCATGTGCTCAGGAATGCACCTCAGACCACTGCCCGCCAAATCAAACAGCTCATCAAACACATACTCACTTACTTTGGTCTGTGCTCCGGTCCAAACCCTGCTGTGAGCCACGTTGACTATTCTTTTGCCCTCCATGGCTACCGCTTCAAATGTATTTCATGGAAACAACACTTCTTTTAATGTTATAGAAATTCCTGCTTCAGGTAACTGTTTGTTTTTGTCAGTCGGGCTTTTTTGGAGAAATGTCATTGACGAAACTGTTGCTCTCAAACTTCGTAACATGGCTGTTAGCTTTATTTGCCAACATTGGGATAACTTCGGTGACGTGGTGTCCGTTGCTCTTAGTCACAGAGGCATTGTTATACAGTCTGCTCAACAATACGCTGATTACATGAATATGTCCGGAGTCTATGGTGGCGAGGCAGAAATTGTGGCAATGTCCCAAATCCTTCCAGCTACTATCAGCATTTACTTCCAAGAACGTCCTCATGCCTCTCCTCGAGTTTACAATCCGGCCCAGCGTCTCTTCATATCCCAGCTCTTTAGCGGTTCTTTGGATCATGGGCATTACGAGGTTCTCATGCCTCTCTAATACCCCTGTGATTACCTTCTGGTGACATCTTTTGACTCTGTTGGTATGTGCACACAGCGTGCACACCCACTTGTTCGCCACACTAATGTGACGTCACCTGCCCACTCTCCTCTTCCTGAAAAACATTTAAAGACACACTCCCCTGAACACACGCATTCCACGCAGGACTTTCAATGCACCTTTTGTTCCAAAAGCTTCAGAGTGCACAGATATCTGAACGCACATTTGAAAAAACACAACACTAACCGAATGATACAATGTGAACATTGCCAACAATACTTCGAGACAACTCGCGCTCTCAAAAAACACTTAGGAACTCATTCCACTCTCACCTTCAATTGCAAGTTTTGTAACGAGGACTTCACAGGTGAGATGGATCTCCACAACCATATGCAGATCCATTCAACGCAAAGATTTGTATGCAAAATTTGCCACAAACACTTTCACGCACGCAGATACCTTACTAACCATCTCAAAACACATTCCCTGATGAATTCTTTTCAGTGTCAACACTGCTCCAAAACCTTCAATCACCAGAAATATCTCAAAGCACATTTACACACCCACTCAACTGAACGAATGCATTCCAAAAAGATCTTTAAATGCACGATTTGTTCAAAAACGTTCTGAGTGCAGAGATTTCTCAACATGCATTTAAAAACACACTCCACTGAACGAATTATGCTATGTGAACATTGCCAGCAATGCTTCAACACAACTCATTCCAATTCCCTTCAGTGTCAACACAGCACTAAATCGTTCATGCACAAATATTGCATTCACTTTTCTGCGGCTTTTCAAGAAGATACCGTCTTTCCAAGAACATAACATTGGCCTACCTACCGCACTATGTGCTTCTTGCAATGCTCTTCATTGGCCAGCAGAGGTCAACAAATCTGGACATTACACTAAGTGTTGTCATGCCGGCAAGGTGTCTTTGCCACCGCTATCCAAGCCCCCTCTTTTATTGGAAGACCTCTTGACTGGCAAGAACCCACTGTCCCGAAATTACTGTGATCATATCGGGGAATAAAGCTCTGCTTTACCTTTCGCGTCAATGGGCACACACATTGCTCAACCATCTGGACAAGGACCTTATGCTTTCAGAATCCACTGTCAAATTTATCTTCAGGTCTCTCCTTTATATAACAATCCTGACACGTCACCACAATACGGTCAGCTATATATCTTCGATTCTGCTGAGGCTACCAGTCAATGTTTGCAAAAGGAATTTAATAGCACTTACAGTGACATTTTGTTGCTTCAACTAGACAACATGATACGCCAGGTTAATCCCTTCGCAAAGTCTTACATGCAAATGCATGACATTATCACTCACGGTTACTCTGTTACTGCTGTACGATTGGTATTCATGGAAAATCCAGGTCTGGATATGAGAAGGTATAACGTCCTGTCAAACTGGTGTTGCTGCTTTGTAGGTGAAGACGGGGAACCTCCTGCACAACGCGACATTTGCATATATCCAAGGGGAGATGCTCGCAAGCGTATCTCTGTTCTCAATATGAACTGTGACCCCATGGTTTTTCCACTGCTATTCCTTTCGGAGATCCAGGCTGGCACATACAATTAACCCATGTTGAGTAAAAACAAACCGCGAAAAGAACGAGAGTCACACAGCTCCAATTTTATGCTTTCAGGCTTGCCATGAGCTCTTCATCTAGTGTCTTGCATTCCAGTGGCAAACTCTTCCAGCAATACATCGTCGACGCATCTGTCAGAACAGAAGGCGTGCGTCTACATTTCCTTCGCTCACATCAACTAGATTGGTCTGCCAGTTTTCAGTCACGGACGATTGTGTGTTGGTTCGTTCCGTGCATTGTTATAATGTTGCATTTCTTGCTGATTTATTACATTACCAATTTTTCAAATGTTAATTTTCTCCCTGTGCTTAAAAATCATTAAAAAACCGGCCTGATTATGTGGCGTATGGTACGCCGCGGGTTGGCTAGTTCAAAATAGTTCACATCAAGTTCCTATGTTCTTCACTTACTTTCATCAGCCACACAAATTTAGGGAAAAAAAAAAAAAAAAACTCCTTTAACTCTTACTCCTTAACTCTTCTCAGAAGTTTGCACGAAAATATGTCTGAAATATGTTAAAATGTAACTTTTCAAATATGGGCATTTCAATCTTTAACCCAATTTAAGAATTCATGTTAACATTGTGAATAATTATTTACAACAGCTAAAAATGTTCATTTTTCAAATAAAGATTTAATTATTAACATTAAGCATCTTATTATATAAAGTAGGATGAGGTAATTAAAAATGTACTTTTTACAGTTCTTTGAATTATTAAATGAATATGGTTTATATTTGTTAAAATGTGTATGCTATTTTTGCACTTAAATTTATTGCCTCCACCTAATACATAGATATGGAGGACACATTGCCAGAGACAGATTAAATTCTGGTTAAAAGTTACAAAGTGAACATAATGTACAGTACCGCATCCTCCATTTGTACCTACTGATCCATTAATAACTTTGAATTTTTACAATGGTGGAAATACTTCCCTCTTCTGTTCCTCACTCAGTTTTTTTTTTTTGTATGCTTATAACCACTAGGCAAACAAGGGGGGAGTCGACATAGACACACTTGGAGCACTAGAGATTTTGTGGATTTTTATTTTATGCTCCTAAGAAGTTGTGGACAGTCAAATAAAAGTGCGTAAAGGACTGCATAAAAATATCAGGTTTTTCCAATTGATCATTATTTTTTTTTTTTTCTTAAAGTCTCAAGATCTCTCTCTCTCTCTCTCTCTCTCTCTCTCTCTCTCTCTCTCTCTCTGAATGTCTGTCCTGATCAATTACTATATGTAGATTTCTGCATATCCATTTCACCCAGTAGATGTTGCTAATACACCTGTTAAGGCTTTCTACAGATAAAACACTTTACTAAGTCAGTTCTGTCTGTAAAGATATGAAACATTACACCGTTTTTTGAAAACGAGGGCTTCCGACAAATGATACAAGTTTTGGAACTGCGGTATGCTATACCAATCAGAAAACAAACAAGTGAAATTATTGTACTGAGGCTTTAGGAAGATCTTAACCAAAGAATCTCCACATTTCTCCAGTCAGTTGAGAGAGTAGCCATACCTTGCAACAGCTTGGCATTCAGGGCAGCAGACTCCTAAGTTACACCACAGGAGCCCAGTCGTTTTGTTGCAGATGAGTGCTGAATGTTAGTCATACCAGGAGCAACCTCTAACTGTATGCTAAGCTGCTGAGATGGCTGACTGTTGTTCCAAAAACCTTTCTAGCATCTCCAATGCACTGTCCTATTGCATGACCACATCAAGCATAAGTCTATGTGCAGACAAGTCCAATAAACATTGCTTCTCTTTAAGCATATGGCTAGCTGTACTGATATGGAGGAAAATGTCTGCAATGTGCCTCACACAGCCGAGCGAGCAGGCAATTTTCAGAGCATCCTGCGATGCCAAAGTGAATGCGTGTGTAAAGCAGCTGACACAAAGTGGCTCTATAAGCTGCACTGCATCGTTGTCAGTCATGATAGCTAGTTCTTTCTCTCTTATGTTCCATTTGTTCCAATGCATTTGTCAAAGGGAATTAGCTCTACATCCTTGTTTTAAAATGCTTCGTTTTTGTCTGATGGTGAACTGCGAGGACACTTTTTACGAGACTGATTAAAGTGACTGTAATAAGTGAGCAACTGAAGATATATGTTGAACTTGTAGAATTATAGAAAAACACAAGTCTTCTTGCTGTATCTTTAATTTTGACTAAATTTAAGATTGGTTTACATTTCCATCAGGGAAATAAATTTAGATAACAGTTTAGTTGAAGGGTGGTCTACATTGGAGATTTCATACATGAATAAGTTACTGAATCACATCTATTATTTAATACCAGTAACGGCGCACTGCACGGTAACATGCAGTGAATACACTTGACTTGAGCATTCATAGTTTTCATACTCTTTCTCGGTACATTTAGCATTCATTTGTTCAGAGGTTGATGTGCTTGCTGTTCCCTGAGCAGCTCTTCTTTTCTCCACCCTAGTGGCCTGTTTCTTCTCTTCTTTCGTCAGCATCTTTTCGCGTTAAAACTGTTTAAGCCAGTGTTTGTGTTGCAATTACTTAGTACGTTTTCCTTCATTTTTCACTTAAGCTGGCACTTAAGTGTTCAATCTGCCTCAGGAATGATTTAAGATATGAAGAGGCAGGGGATGTGACGGCAAAGGTGGTAGGGAATGAGAATGTTGCCCGTACGCATGTGCTGGATGACCACCTTGCTGGCCGCTGCCGAGAGTTGATTCTACAATAAATTAAAATAAAAAGAGGAGTAGCCTTGGAGGTCAATCATCACTCCGAAAGCAGATAGTAGACATCACGTAGTATATGTGTGCCAAATTTCAGGTCAACAGGTCAAACAGTTTTGCAAGCTACAGGTGGTTTAAAATCCTGGATAGACAAACGGACAGCCACGGTAGCGTGTTCTATATAAAGAAACAATATTTGATTATAATATTTTTAAGATGCTATAGATGATTTATAAAGTACTTGTCATTGCATTTTATTAAAACAAGGAGCATGATACAGGTTAGTTAAATTAGGGTGAGTTTTGATTTAGTGCAGGGCTGTGAAAAGGTGTGTTTTTTTTTTATTTTTAAATAGAGCATCAATATTTTGTTCAACATCTTGCAAATAGTGATGTTAACTGTTCATTATAAATAATGTGTTGCTGAAATTAATCACATTATTATTAACGTTCTCTATGCATGGTTTAGTAATCTCTTAAAAAAAAAGCCGGCACTTCAGTTATATCAGTGAATGCTAATTCAGTCAAGATAAACTTGATATTGAATCAGGAAATTGTAAATTGAAATCGAATTGAGACATCAGTGGCGATACCCAGCCCTAATGCTGAACATGGTGATAATTTGCTTTTGAATGCTGATTGATCCTTAGTCTTCGTATCTGCATGCAATTTGTACTTTCTTCACATACCAGCACGTTTTTCTGATTTTTTTTTTTTTCCCCTCTTACATTTCAAATATATGAATTTTTTTTTCTCAATCCTAACTTGGCCCCCATGTCAGTAGCACCAGAGTTGGTTTATTTTTCCAGTTGACCCTGAAATTGTCTTTGGCCCCAGGGATCCGAAACTGAATTGAGCAGGTTTGAGAATGCTGTGTTAGTGCAGTTAATTGACTGTAGCCCTAGTTAATTCAGTGTGGATAAGTTTGTTCAAGTAAAAAAAAAATATATATATATATATACTATACATTAATTTTATGTATGTAATTTATTTAGATTTGCTCAAAGGAAGTACATATGTTAAAAACATTTTAAAGCATATTTGGAATTTTGTACTGCAGCATTTCAGAAATGTTTTAGACTCTATTTTATCTCTGTATTAATATACAGTAAGCCCTTTTAAACTGCTCTTTACCTTTTCAGTATACATTGTGTATTGACTCTTAGTAGGACCCTCATCAAAGGTTGGTTTGTGCCTTCCATCTGATGATGTAATGGGCACCACATTGGTTAATTGGATTCACAAATCAATGACTGAGCTCTCGTGACTCCCCTCCAATAAATAATAGCAAGTTACTAGCATCCTAACAGTTACAAGAACTGGAGATCTCCCTTTCTGTCTTCAGGCAGTTTTGCCAGTGTGACAGGGATATTAGTTTGGATCAGTAAGCAACAAGCCCTTCCCTTCATGATTGCAGATCAGGCTTTACTGAGCTGTTTTTTTGCAAAATATTTCCGTTTGACTGATCTCTCCATTGTTAAGCTTTTTCTTTTTTTTTTTTTTTCTTCTGGGACTTTAAAATAAGTAACACTGCTAATTTATTTTCTGGAAAAGGTCTGTACAAGCTGCGAGGACAAAACGGAAGCGACTGGCTTTTGTGTGGAATGTGTAGAATGGCTTTGTAAAACCTGTGTTGAAGCTCACCAGAGGGTTAAATTTACCAAGGATCATGCCATCCGCCAGAAAGAAGAAGTATCGCCAGGTATTATCTTCAAACCATTATAATAGCTTCTTTCAGAAAACAGAATCAAATTGCAAATAGTACATGTGGTGTTGTGTTTGTTTTTTTTTTTTTTTCTTTTGCTTTTGACGTGCTTATGTATTCATTTGAATTCTGGTAAATTAATCTGTAAATCGGAATACCATAGTGGTTAAATTTCAGGCACAGAACAACTTTTTTTTTTTTTTTGTCGGTTCTGCTGATTTATATTGTGATTAACCAATTTCCGACAAAGGCTCTATATAAATAAAATGCGTTATTATTTATTATTATAATGCAAGAAGCATGCAGGATAGCAAGCTCATCCTAGCCCTGCAATGTGAATTCTGCACATTTTGATGGGAGTATAATATAAAAATACCACACTTTCGAGCAGAATAGGACGGGTTTCTACTTGGATGTAATGCAAAAGGATAATGAGATAATGTACACCATCCTTGATATATTTAATTAAATGATACTTGTTCCTGAATTGCTGGATTGTTCAAGGAGGAAAGCCTCGACCTCTTGAGAGACAAATATTTAAAATACCTAAAGGTTTTGTCTCTTTATTAGAGCTTTATCATATTTTATGGCTGCACATTTTAAAATACAGTTCTGGCAATATGTAATTTAGTTTAAACTCTATTTTTATTTTTGAAGTTTTTGGGAAATAGTGAGTTCCTCACTGTGCACATCTGATATTAAGCCCGAATGTGTTTTTCATTTTACTCTTCCAAAAGTATGTCGTACTGTCCTGAATTTCACTGAAAAACTAAACAACTGTTTCAAGTGATATCTTTTCTCTTGCTAACGACAATGTATTCTCGCAGCATTTGTCTGATTAAAACAAATTAAGAAGTCCTCTTTTGTTTTGTGTGTATGTGTGTGTGTGTGTGTTTCAGAAGCTGTCTGCTTGCCAAACCAGCGACCCGTGTTCTGCCCCATCCACAAACAGGAGCAGCTGAAACTGTTCTGTGAGACTTGTGACCGTCTTACCTGCAGAGACTGCCAGCTTCTGGAACATAAAGAGCATAGGTAAGGCAAATTCAGTCATTCTTCAGCATCCTACTATAAAACCAGTTAAGCTCCTGAGAAGCATTTTATTTGTTGGTGGTGTGAAGTATGCATTTGTTTTACTGTTTTTGCTTTGTTTTCCCCAGCAGCAGTGAGCATAAGGAGCCAGGCCTGGTTAGTATAACAGGCCATATAGATGCACACTCCCACATTGCACACCATTTTAGTGTCTTAGTATTGGAGGTACCCACATGAATATTGGGGTGCAAACTGCTTACGTTAATCGGCAAAGCATGGATTTAAGGCAGAGCTCCATGCTAACTAATTAATAACCCCACCACCATGATGCCTCAGTGTGATTTGTGATATTATTTGAAAGAGAACATTTACCCATTATTTTGAAGAATGACTATAATGTTATTGCATTGGGAACAAAAAGAATAAAAATCATTTTCTGATAGCTTAAACATGTGGTCCATTTGTAACAAAATGTTCTTGTTTGTGATCCCATACCTAAAAGATAAATGTATTCATTTATTTTTTTCCTGTACTGCTGCTACCATTCTTTTGTTTTGGTGATGTTTATAGTTTTTGTTTCAGCATTATTTTATTAGATCAGCAACGTCATTCCTTACTGCTGTGCATTCAGCAAGATTAGGAGGACAACCTTATAACCAGTTCAGTTGTTAAATAGGAGATCTTCATTATTATTCATGCCTCTTCTGCCTTATGGTTGCAAATAGTGATGTCATTCATATTTTATTTTTGTTTTATTAAAGCTCAGTCTGCCAACCTATTCATCCATTTGTTTAACCTGCTTAACCAGTTTAGGGTCACAGTGTGCCCTGCTGGGAGGATATGCAAACTACATTGACAGAGTGCATACTGGGATTTAAACCTAGGATCTGAGGCTGTGAGGCAGCGGGCATAATTAATGCACTGTCTCTTGAAAGCTCAAATTACAGATATATATATGTTCTGCTACAGTGAATATAGGCATTTCTGAGCAATTTCAATTCTCATACAGTACCTCTAGAGTGATGTCTTTATTATATCCATTTATTAATTCCACAGTCCTGGAGGAAACCTGTGGTAAAGAAAATGCAAACTCCCAGTCTGTTACTGATGATAGAATGAATTAAGCTCTGTTATCAGCTCTGTATTAAATGTCAAACAGGTTCCTATTTCCCTTGCAGTTCCAACTAGATGTAATTAAAGTTCTGTGTGTGTGGTGTGTTTGTCTGTGAACATTTGAAATGATCAGTATGAAAATGATTTCTGGTCTTATATGAATGATATTTAAATGTATTCAGAATATTTCTGAAACAGTGGTTCTGATATCAAGCTGTTGAACAAGTTACATTTGGAGTCTGATGTACTTGCTTGTCAATTCACTTCCCTAAAATATTTCCCCTTCTTCTTATAATATCTCAAAAAGGGCAGCATCACCTTTCATCTCATTCATGAATTTTTAAGTTCCTGGATAAATTGCTAAGAGATTACTGTGCTATTTCTCGGTGAAGTCATACAGAACATAACAAAAAATGTTCCTTTATAGGGAGCCTTTCATAGTGAACATCATTTTAAAGAGCATTTAAAAGTGATCATTCTGCAGTGATAATGGACATGTCCCCGATTTTAATACACTGATAATTGCATCCTTTTAGTTGAAAAGGCACTATATAAAATACTGATTTGGTTATAAGAAGTATTAGTAATATTTGACATTGCACTTTTTTTTTTCTTTTAAGAAATTGTGTGTTTTTTATCTTGTGTTATAAGTGGTGTCACAGATGGCGGGGGTTGTGCCCCAACCGGGACGCCTCGGAGGACCGGAGGAGGGCTTACGTCTCCCTCGGACAACGAGGGGGCAACCGCCCTGGTTGCTTTGGTGGCCACGGGTGCAGGGCTTTTGAAGCTCAACCCTGTAGGTGCTAATGGTCGGAGCCAGGGGGTGCTCCAATGCCTTGGGGACCCTGGACCTCAGCACTTCCGCCACACCTGGAAGTGCTGGGGAGAAGTTGATCAGGCACACGTGGAGTGCTTCCATGGATGCAGCTGGCACTTCTGCCACGTGGAAGATTGGCGGGAAACACCTGGAGCACATCCAGGTGATTATAAAAGGGGCCGCCTCCCTTCATTCAGGGCTGGAGTCGGGTGGGGAGAAGGACTGAGCTACTTGGAGAGAGTGGAGGCGGCCTGAAGAAAAGAGGCGGTGTGAGGCCTGGACTTTGGGGGGTCTTGGGTGTTTTGTGGTGCACTAAACTTGTAAATAGAAATTGTAAATAAACGTGTGGTAGTGCTTAACATCTTGTCTGCCTGCCTGTGGCCGGGGCTCATTCCACAGTGGTATGTCTGGGGCTGGTTTTTTTTTTTGTTTAATTGTTTTGGTGTTTCTTTAACTTTAGTCCAGTAATAAAAATATAATTATGAATTATGTTACAGCTATTATAAAACAACAGTGAGTTTTAAACAAATGGCTCATTGTTTTGGTTGTAATCTACAAAAGAATTAGGAATTGACACTTTCAGTCTGTGCATAGATTCTCTGCAGTCATATCTATACTGTGTTCGTGTAGCCATAAGCAATTTTGCAGTTTTTATGCAGTGAAAGACATTATAAAACCGTTTTTTGTTTACCTTCTAATACATTGTAAAAATAAAAGTTACTGTTTATGTCAATAATGCATTCCTTATCAACTGAAGGATGGACTGGCGGCAAGAAGGGATTTTGTTTTGGTGTGTTGCGATGTGGGTGTTTTGTACACTTTGAAACTGTAAATAAACCGGGTGTTGAGTTAGAACCCGTGTCCTGCCTGTGTGTGTCCGGGTTAGGGTGGCTGTATGCTCCCTGCTGGCTCACTCAGGTTAAAGCAGACAATTTCATGCAAGTGTAAGCAGCTATCTAATCCCTGTCTTTCTAGAAACAGCAGTCAGAACCTTGCAATCATTATTCTAAAGCAACCAGGCACCATGCATTTAAAAAAAAACAAACAAAAAAAAAAACCCAAAGCAGTTTGAAAGGGGACAGCTGGTCAGCACTTTTGCATTTGAATTGCATGTAAGCAAACGATCACATCATGTGATATCACTTTCTATTAATCAAACATATCCCATTAAATGTCAACATGTTGAACAGAAGAGGCACAGGTCAATTATGTTCCATTACCTAATCTGATTCAAGCATTTAAACACGGATTACATTCAAGTTGCATATGCCTGTAATTGAATTTGAACGTTTCAGATCACTTTTGTTTGTGGCACTAAATCTATTTTTTTGTGTTTTTGTTAACACTTCCCTAATAGGGCTCAGTCTGTGAGTGAAAAAATCTGAATTGTACTTGTCCCAACAACAACATTTATTTATATTGCACATATTCATACAAATGTAGCTCAAAGTACTTTACCTGATGAAGAAAAGAGAAATAAAAGACAAGGTAAGAATTTAAATAAGAGAGCACTAATTAACATAGAATAAAAGTAAGGTCTGATGGCCAGGGAGAAAAAAACAAAAAAAACTCCAGATGGCTGGAGAAAAAATAATATCTGAAGGGGTTCCAGACCATGAGACCACCCAGCCCCCCCTCTAGGCATTCTACCTAACATAAATGATCAGTTCTCATGGAAGGACTTAATGATGACGGTCACGTGGACCTCTGACCTTTAATCCATCGATGTAGGGACATTATGGTGCTTTGATTAGGTGGTGGTGGTGCAGGTAGGCCACCACAGAAAACCAGGAAAAAGAACAGAAGAGAGAGTAGGGGTTTGTATGGATTGCGGAGCCACCATGAATAATAATGATAATTAATTAAATATACAGAGCATTAGGATTAAACTAAAATGAAGTTATGAGAAAGCCATGTTAAAGTAATGTGTTTTTAGCAGTTTTTTTAAAGTGCTCCACTGTATTAGCCTGGCGAATTCCTATTGGCAGGCTATTCCAGATTTTAGGTGCATAACAGCAGAAAGTCGCCTCACCACTTCTTTTAAGTTTAGCTCTTGAAATTCTAAGCAGACACTCATTTGAAGGTCTATGGTTACGATTTGGAGTGTAAGGTGTCAGACATTCTGAAATATAAGAAGAAACGAAATTTTTTAAGGGTTTGTAAACCATTAACAGTATTTTAAAGTCAATTCTGAATGACACAGGTAACCAGTGTAGTGACATCAAAACCGGAGAAGTGTGCTCAGATTTTCTTTTCCTGGTTAGGATTCTAGCAGCTGCATTCTGCACTAATTGCAATCGATTGATGTCTTTTTTGGGTAGTCCTGAGAGGAGTCCGTTACAGTAATCTAGTCGACTGAAAACAAAAGCCTGAACTAATTTCTTAGCATCTTTCAATGATATAAGAGGTCTAACTTTTGCTATATTTCTTAACTGAAAAAATGCTGTCCTAGTGGTCTGATTTAATACGTGATTTAAAATTCAGGTCAAAGTCAATAGTTACCCCTACATTCTTTACCTCCATCTTGACATTTAATCCTAATGCATCAAGTATATCTCTAATAACCTTATTATATCCATTATTGCCAATCACTAAAATTTCAGTTTTCTCTTTATTTAGCTTGAGAAAATTACTACTCATCCATTCAAAAACACAAGTAAGATATTGTGTTGGTGAATCAACAAAGTCGGGATCATCCGGTGCTATTCATAAATACAGCTGCATGTCATCCGCATAGCTGTGGTAGCTCACGTTATGCCCTGAGATAATCTGACCTAACGGAAGCATGTAGATCGAAAAGAGCAGCAAACCCAGGATAGAGCCTTGTGGAACACTATATAGAATATCCTCTGTCTTTGAAGTATAATTACCACAACTAACAAAGAATTTTCTAACTGCCAGGTAGGATTCAAACCACCTTAAGACACTGCCAGAGAGGCCCACCCACTGACTAAAGCGATTACTAAGAATATTGTGATCAATGGTATCAAGTGCGGCACTCAGATCTAAGAGGATGAGAACAGATAAATGGCCTCTGTCTGCATTTACCCGCAAGTCATTTACTACTTTAACGAGTGCAGTTTCTGTGCTGTGATTTGTTCTAAAACCCGACTGACACTTATCAAGAATAGCATGTTTATTGAGGTGGTCATTTAGCTGCATAATGACTGCCTTCTCTAGAATTTTACTTAAGAAAGGCAGGTTAGAAATAGGTCTAAAATTTTCAAAAGCATAGTAGTCAACATTATTTTTCTTGAGTAGGGGTTTAACTACAGCAGTCTTATGACACTCTGGGAAGACCCCAGTACCTAGTGACGAATTTACTATGTCAAGAATACTCTCAATTAGCATGCCCGATACTAATTTGAAAAAACTTGTTGGTATAGTGGGTCAAGGACGGAGATGGAGGGTCTCAGTTGAGAAATTATTTTATATGAATCGGGTAAATTTATTCTGATGAAAGAATTTAATTTGTTTGTAACGGAGTGCTGTGGCTTAAGAGGACCAGTGTTGGAGAGATATACTAGATTATTTCTAATCATTAATTTTAAAATTGAAAAATACAGCAATAGCCTCACAAGTTTCACTGGAAGTATTCTGGAGGCATTCCATTGAGTTACCTGAGTTTAGCAGATGATCAATCATAGAATGTAAGATTCTGGGATTACTAGCATTGTTATTCATAATTCTAGAGAAATAGCAGCGCCTCTCAAGACGAACTGTGTTATTGTATTCTGTTATTTTAACCTTCAATATCTCATAGTTTATAGTTAGTTTAGTTTTTTTCCATTTACACTCAGTTCTCCGGCATGTTCTCTTTAAATCAGACACTCTTTGGGTCTTCCATGGTATAACAATGCTAGAAGGTTTTTCTTAACTGTCTTTTCAGGTGCGACTATGTCAACAACAGCTCTCACTTTAGTAAAATTTTCCACCTTACTATTCACATTATCCTCGCTATTGTAGTTAGCACTACAAAAAGACTGGTTGCTTAGAATGCTTGTAAGTTTTGAAACTGCTGATGAATCAAAGTAGCGTTTTTTAACAGTATGCTTCTTGTGAATGTTTTTTATCATTATTTCTATATTAAATAATAAAAGAAAATGGTCTGATAGACCAATATCAATTATCTGCTTCACATTAGAGACAAGTGACTAGATTCTGAAAAGATGTATAAATGTTAATGAGACCTTGATGCTTTCCTTCGCAAAAGTCCATAGTCATATTTGTCATGTTGTACCTTGTTATCATCTGATGAAATTTCCAGCTTTGCTTTGTAAAATTGTTTCAATTATGATGCCAATATATTCATCAAGTTGCCGTGTGCTGCAATGCTCACTCAAAGCTCTCATGATTGATGTTGCACAAATTGAATAGCTATGTAATTTGGTACTTTGGCTCGTTTTATCTAAGTGGGTATGATTTTATTGCTTTATTTGTCTGTGTTGTTTATTTATTTTACAAAAAGCAAGTTATCAGTAATACTTTGAGAGAGATTCTGTGACCAACTAACGAACCAGGACAAATAAATTAAGCACAGAGTTTTATAACAATGCAATTTTATATTTTTGTTTATAGATAATGGAGCAATATTAAAAAGAATCATTAAATACAGATACAGAAAGTTATGCAAATCTATTTTGCTAAATGAAAAACTACTCCTAAAAAGTCCTCATTCTTGGCCTAAACTGAAAACAAAATACGTTTTTGGCTGGTGTCTAATCGTAGGGAATAATATTATGAAAATGTACTTCATTGTGTGACAGTACAAATTTGAGCATGAAACTAACCAAAGCAAATTGCAAGTTCCAACCTCCAACTCCTTGAATTGGATGGTGGATTGGGAGTTTTTATATTTATCAGCATATGCAAAATATTTAATTTCCCTAAAATGGCTTGTCAGTTTAAACATCATTTTGGCTGCAACTGATTTCTATATCTAATATAGGGTTGAATGGTGTCCTAGTATTGAGTACTGCTGTGATTTCCAGCTCAATTGAATTATTTATTTATTTATTTATTTATTTTGAGTTTGTGGTCTTGTGTAATTTTAATTTTATGTAAATATTTTAGGTTCTTTTTACATTAAGGAAGATCTACAAATTAACTTGGATGTTGAATATAGATTGTCCCAGTATGTGAGATTGTGGTTGTGTGTGTCAGTGTGCTTTGTAAGTGGACGTGTATTTTAACCAAAACCAGCTTCTGCTAGGTATCAGTGGTCTTTAGGATAAATTCCAGGTTATTGTGACTTTGTATTTGGAAAGAATGGTTTCTAAATTTTGTGTATTTGTGTGTGTATATACAGTGGGATGCAAAAGTTTGGGCAACCTTGTTAATAGTCATTATGTTCCTGTATAAATCATTGTTTTTTACGATACAAAATGTCAGTTAAATATATCATATAGGAGACACAAACAGTGATATTTGAGAAGTGAAATGAAGTTTATTGGATTTACAGAAAGTGTGCAATAATTGTTCAAACAAAATCAGGCAGGTGCATAAATTTGGGCACCACAAAAAAGAAATGAAGTCAATATTTAGTAGATCCGCCTTTTGCAGAAATTACAGCCTCTAAACGCTTCCTGTAGGTTCCAATGAGAGTCTGGATTGTGGTTGAAGGTATTTTGGACCATTCCTCTTTACAAAACATCTCTATTTCATTCAGGTTTGATGGCTTCCGAGCATGGACAGCTCTCTTTAACTCACACCACAGATTTTCAATTATATTCAGGTCTGGGGACTGAGATGGCCATTCCAGAACGTTGTACTTGTTCCTCTGCATGAATGCCTTAGTGGATTTTGAGCAGTGTTTGGTCGTTGTCTTGTTGAAAGATCCAGCCCGGCGCAGCTTCAGCTTTGTCACTGATTCCTGGACATTGGTCTCCAGAATCTGCTGATACTGAGTGGAATCCATGCGTCCCTCAACTTTGACAAGATTCCCAGTCCCTGCACTGGCCACACAGCCCCACAGCATGATGGAACCACCACCATATTTTACTGTAGGTAGCAGGTGTTTTCTTGGAATGCTGTGTTCTTTTTCCTCCATGCATAACGCCCCTTGTTTTGCCCAAATAACTCAATTTTAGTTTCATCAGTCCACAGCACCTTATTCCAAAATGAAGCTGGCTTGTCCAAATGTGCTTGAGCATACCTCAAGCGGCTCTGTTTGTGCTGTGGGTGGAGAAAAGGCTTCCTCTGCATCACTCTTGCATACAGCATCTCCTTGTGTAAAGTCGCGAATGGTTGAACGATGCACAGTGACTCCATCTGCTGCAAGATGATGTTGAAGGTCTTTGGTGCTGGTCTGTGGGTTGACTCTGACTGTTCTCACCATTAGTCGCTTCTGTCTATCGAAATCTTTCTTGGTCTGCCACTTGAGCCTTAACTTGAACTGAGCCTGTGGTCTTCCATTTCCTCAATATGTTCCTAACTGTGGAAACAGACAGCTTAAATCTCTGGGACAGCTTTCTGTATCCTTCCCCTAAACTATGATGGTGAACAATCTTTGTCTTCAGGTCATTTGAGAGTTGTTTTGTGACCCCCATGTTGCTACTCTTCAGAGAAAATTAAAGGAGGACGGAAACTTACAATTGACCCTCTTAAATACTCTTTCTCATTATAGAATTCACCTGTGTATGTAGGTCAGGGGTCACTGAGCTTACCAAGCCAATTTGAGTTCCAATAATTAGTTCTAAAAGTTTTGGAATCAATAAAATGACAACGGTGCCCAAATTTATGCACCTGCCTGATTTTGTTTGAACAATTATTGCACACTTTCTGTAAATCCAATAAACTTCATTTCACTTCTCAAATATCACTGTATGTGTCTCCTATATGATATATTTAACTGACATTTTTTATCGTAACAACCAACGATTTATACAGGAAAATAATGACTATTAACAAGGTTGCCCAAACTTTTGCATCCCACTGTATGTGTTATTGCTTATTGTCTGTATATAAAGCATTTTAATGATATATTTAAATACAATCTTAACATGTTTGCCTGTATTGTGCATGTGTTAATGAACAGCACTAGTTACAAAGACATTCTAATTTTGGATTTCTTTTGGAAATTTTAGGTATCAGTTTTTAGAAGATGCATTTAAGAATCAGAAGGGTTATATTGAAGCTTTGACTGCTAAACTGTTGGAGAAGAATACCCAGATTGACTGTGTGAAAGAGCAACTTAAAAAAAGGTAAGTACATATTTCATTCTAGCTATAATAAGAAAACTAGTGATGTGATAATTCAGTTTACTCAGCAATTCCATTTGTAGCCACTGATGACCTATTATGGTAGTAGGGGGCATACATAAATTTAATTTTGCTCTGGCTAATATACAGTATACACACCAAATGTAGATGACCTAGAATTTGTGCTTAACATATTTAATAAACTTCTAATGTGTGGAGACTTTGCATATTAAATTATTAATCTCAATCTCTCTGACCCATGGTGGCAGATACCTATATACACATTTCAGAGACTTTTTTTCTCAACAGTACTGCATAGGAATTGATTATCTTTATTCATATTAAAATTATTACACACTCTATTAAATCATGCAAATATGAAACTGGTGAAATCTCTGACCACGTTCTTCCTATTTTGAAACTCAAGTTATTATGCCTTATAATTCCAATTTATAGCTGGTGACTTCACCCATTAATGCTACCAATTTGTGTGAATGTGAGTTTTATGTTTTCTTAGAGACCAATGTTTCCCCAGGAATTTCTGGAACACTTTGGGGAAACACTGAAGGTAGTTTTAAGAGGAAAAATTCTCACATTGTTCACATAATAACAAATTACTTACTGAAACGGCTTCAGAGCTGGTTACAGAAATTTGGGAGCACAAAGAAATAACTAACAGATTTAAAAAAAATAAGTTGTTATTGCTTACAGTTTAAAGAAGGCTTAATAAAAGGACTTTTGATAAAACACAAACATCAGTGTGATAACCTCTTTGCAGAAGAGCTATGGAAGAATTTAAAAGACCTTTACAAGCTGATGATGGGAAGGAGACTTTCTGCTGTCTTTTTGTTTTGTATACTCTTGTCTTTGCTGCAGTCAACAAAAAAAAAACAAAACATTTACCAGTAACCTAGTTCTTCACAATTTATGAAAGATATGGAACCAACAGGATATGTTTTAAGACAGAAAAGCTCCATTCTGAGCCCCTATATATTACAATTGCTTATTTCAAACTTCTTTAACCTTTATAGTAGTCCATCTGTGGAACAAACTAGGGATTGTGACATTCATGATGTATCTGTATCTTTTGACGTATTAAGTTCAGAATTTAATTCTGTAGTGACTTGCTTCAAATTTGAAACTTTTAAGATCCGCTTACCCAAACGTCCCTCATCTTTCAGTTATGTCTAGTCCCTGAAGTGATACTGGTTAATGTGAATGAAGATTAAAACAACATCTCTGGAGTACAAGAATCTAGTTTTAGGACCTTGCCTATAATGATCTTAGAGAATGATAAAACAAAGATCTCTCAGTTAAAAATTTTAGAAATGGAATGAAATTCGGCCATTCATAAAATATGCTCTGTGTCAGTATTTTAGCAGTTGGCCAAGCCTACCCCAGTTTAACTACAGATTGTTCGTTGATTCACGTCTCCATTAAAATTGTCAAAAAGGTACCCAGGGCAAGGGTCAACTTGTGAGTGATATCATCAAGTGCCTTCATTGCTGTGTGAGAATATTGTACACTTTAAACTATTTTGGGCAGACATTTTTGTATGTTGTATATCTAGAGAAATACCAGATGGGATAAAATCTGGCAAATCAGTTGTAATAATCTGCACTACAGTACTTGCTCATAGATGCTGAACTAGACAATTCCCAGCATACCCTCTGTCTCAGTGGGAAAATAATGTTATGTATTATCTCAAATTTAAACAAAGAAAAATCACACTGTTTGCAAGAATCTGCCTAGAACTTGAACTAAGTAATATAATACCAAACTAAACATGCTGGACTTATGCTCAACCTTTTTATTTTACCTGCAGTGTTACCTTGCAGAAAGAACCATTGCAGATAGTAATAAAGCTCTCTTGTTCGGGTGGATTTAAATGTTGTGTCTCATGTATTATCTTTGGATAATACTATTGTATTTGCAATGTTATTTTCATTTGTTTGATTGAGTTGTGTTCTGTTATTAGATTTTGTTTCACAATAAAGGGAAGTAAAAGCTTTTTAGTGTTAATTTTTATCAATAAACACAGGTTTACATTTTGTAGTGATAGCTTTACAAAGGCTGAAACATGTTAGATCTATGCCTTGCAGGGTGAAATAATCCTCCCCAGAGTTTCGAAGAATGAAAATTTGAAATCATATTAAGTGTATCATATATGACACATAAATATCAATATTTTTTAGTTTTGGATATTGCTACCTGCTGCCTTAAACACTAGCCATTTGGGCTTCTCCCTTCTTTTGTAGTAAGGTTTTTTGGTATAATTTTGTTAAAGGTCTGACTTGTTTTGTGACCGAATTGCTGTATACTTTAGTTCTATGCGTACTGAAAGCATATAAAGATGGAATTCACTGATGCCTTTATAAAATATTGTTTGATTTTAAAAAAAATTGATAGTAAATAGAATCCTGGAGATTTACCCTAATTCCTAATTCTGTTTTTCACCAAATTAAAAATAGTCGAAGAAATAATTGGTAATACATCAGTTTATAACACTTTTGTCTGGATAAAATATTTAAGAATGCCATGACATGGGAAACCCATATTAGCATATGTTCTCATGCTTGTTTTTTTGGGGGAAAAGTAATTTGGCTGTTGGAAACAAATTTTTACATTTTTTAGGACAAAAACATAAAAATAATTATTACATTGGTTTGTCATTTAAAGTGAACAATTCACTATTGCACTTGGTTATGAGGTTGGCAGAAAAGGGAAAAAAATACAGTTGACAGAAAAGTATGAAAAAAAGTTATGTACAGATAGATAAAGATAAATGTATACAATACTGATGACATGTTAAGTGTAAATAAAAGAACAAATTTCAGATAATCTGGTGTGTATCACTTCTGTAAAATATGGCATATGTGTTTTGCCTTGAGCATGTATGGTTGTCTCTCAATTTTGGTCACTCACTCAGTTTTGGTCACATCTTTGTTAATAACTTAATGAATGACACTTGCAAATGATTTCAAAGTATATAGAAGAATCCCAGTCATCTTTTGACTTTGTTACTGGCGTTAAGCATAACCTGAATTTTAATCTAGAATAGATTTTGAAGATGAGACACACAACTGTTGCTTAAAGTTGATTTTTGCACATTAAGATTATGTGGAATGTCTTAAAATGAAAAACTAAAGTTAAATAAGTAGCTGACGAAGACAAGGTTGTCCAGAGCGGAAGCATTCAATAAGGGTGAGCTTCAAAAGGGCGACCTCGATTGGGCGCGGCGAATAAAGGCGTTCGTAGATAATTTAGTTCAAATGGCTCTGGAATATGTGAAGAGCAACAAAGGTGCAGATCTACTCGTAGTCGAAGGCTACACATTCAGAAAAGAGAAAACTGTCAACGGGAAACACATCTGGAAATGCACTGAATATAGGATTGGAAAATGTTCGTCTCGCTGTCATACCAAAAATGGATTATTCGTCAAGAGACCATCTAGGCACAACCATGTTCCAGATTGCCTTTATCAAATAAATTTCTATAATAATTTTGTTGCGTTTGCCTTTATTCGCTGTGCCAAACTGAGGTTGCCCTTTTGAAGCTCGCCTTTATTTACGCACCCTTATTGAAGGATACCGTCCAGAGCATGATGAAGCATAATTAGAAACATGATCTACTCGTCTGCAAAATCCGAGTCAGAAGCCTGGCTATCACTGGATACAGAGAAAGCCTTTGATAGATTTGAATGGAATTATCTATTTACTACACTACATGATATGGTTGTGGCCCCAGTAAGGATTTCACTGCTTGGTACTAATCAGAGAAGTCTTGATCCTAATTAATGGTACCAACTCAGATGACTTCACATCAAAACAAGTTACCAATGGGATTTTCACATTAGGTATTCACATTGGCTATTCATCTCTGGAAGCAACCAGAGTTGAAGGGGATTATTAGAGAAGGACTCAAAAAGAAAATATCTCTATACACAGATGATATTGTGTTTTGCACAAAATCTTTACATACAGTAAAACTTGGAGTATCTGTCAGGGGTTGGGACTGAGGCCGTGATGGATAAGAGAAAAGATGGATAACAGAACAGCTACTTTAAAAATGATATATAGTAGATTAGCAAATAGTCCTATTTATTTAAAAAAACAAAACTATATTAACAAAATTAATGACTTAATGTAATATTGTAACGTCCAGCCAAATATTCAAAAACAACTCTGAGGTACTGGAGTTTTCTGTGTTTTACTTGGAGTCTGCGTTCTGTAACAAACGGTGCCCCGTCTTATCTGGGTTACAGAGCACACTGTCAAAACAATAAAAGCAAGCTTTCTCTGCCAGTTAATTTATCTCCTGCCAGTTATGTTTTTTTTTTTTTCTCTCTTTATCACAAACACTCCTGCTTATTGCCTCCTGACTCCCTACTCAAAACTTCCTTATGCAGGACCTTCCTTTTTCTCCTAACTTCACCTGTCACTCATCTCCTAAGAAGCGTGTCCGCCCTTACAGGACAGAAGCCCTTAACCCAGTTCCATCATCTACAGAATTCATTCCACCCTTTCTGCTCCCGAACAGCACATCACCAGCTGCCTGCAACATAACATAATATAATATTACAAATAAATTACAATCCAGAAGAACATTAACATTAATTGCTACGTTTTTCAATTTTGTCAGCATCATGTTTTATATCCGTCACTGTTGTTCTTCCTACTCTATAAATTGTAGCAATACTTGAAGCACTTTTGCCGTTTTCATACATGTTTAATAATTTCCAGCTTTTGGTGACAATTCCAACAGCACATACATACATTAATCGGCCATTACAATATATAGTAGATTAATTATAACAAAAGTGAAAAGCTATGAAACACTTTTAAAACTGAAGGTACATAACTGACACTGTGATTTCAAAATATGGCATGACATGTGGTGCTGGGGAAGAACACTACACGGTAGCACATTGGGGAGTTGATCCAACGTACATAGCTTTTTTACTTTTTATTTTTTTGGAGACTGTCAGTTAATCGAGTGACGGATAATCAAGGTTTTACTGTATTTCACTCATAATCATTAATGGCTGTATTTTGTGTACTTGGATGGTATTAAAGTGCATACGGATAAATCGTTTGTAATAGCCTATGCCATGCTACTAGCGCATAGATTTAACCTTACTTAACTGGAAGAATCCCAACCCACCTTCTATAACTCAGTGGGTGACTTTCTATATTATCTCATATTAGAAAAAAATCCAATTCTCTCTTAGAAGAGATTTCCAATTGATAATTAAATAGAAATTTGTATTTCCATATCAATATTCTACACTTTTATTGCTAAATGTAAGTGTTGAACTATATAACTGTATGTATATTTTTTCTTTCTTTCCCCAAGGCTTATTGAGATTGAAGAAAATCATAAAAAGGTCGAGCAGGAAATTAAACTAGCCATATTATCACTTATTGTTGAGGTCAACAGACGAGGAAAAGGCTTAATGAATCAATTGCAGGTAAGCTGATCAACTATACAAGATAAAGGAAAAAAAACATACTGTCAGTTATAAATTACTCCATTTTGAAGACTAGGCAGAGCTTTGGCAGTAGTCTCCCTAATTTAATTTAATTCTATGACTCGGGCGCGGACACAAGTGGCAGCCTTTCCAGCAGCTCTGTGTATGACTTTAAAGATAAAGTCTTTATCTTTCTACCTTTTTGTCTATTTTTCTTTTTTTCACTGTTAACTCCTACCACTTTCTTTCATGTGGACTCATTCCATTGACACTTTTTAGTACTTGGAGATGAATTTTTACACACAAAGACTTGTCTATTCAAGTAGTCAACTTCAAGCGCTGAGAACAAATGCGCATGCTGGTGTGGTTCCCTATTTACCTGACGAGGTAAGAAGGCGGTATCGGGGCAGCAGAGCCGGTGCTAAGATAAAAGCCACGCGACTAGCAAGAAAGTGGCGCTACAAACCTTCAGTGCCTTCTGTGATCCTGGGAA
Organism: Polypterus senegalus; assembly: GCF_016835505.1. NCBI lineage: Eukaryota > Metazoa > Chordata > Cladistia > Polypteriformes > Polypteridae > Polypterus > Polypterus senegalus. The sequence goes on from NC_053164.1 coordinate 101,442,421, forward strand.
ATGTGAATTCACTACCAAATAAGATCGACGAACTGGCTGCACTGGTGAAAAATGTCAGGATCTACAGAGTATGCAGTTTGCTGTGTTTTAGTGAAACGTGGCTATCAACTAACATCCTAGATGCTAACGTGGAGCTACCCGGGTTTAGCACAGTTAGAGCGGACAGAGAAGCAAGTACCAGCGGGAAGCAGAAAGGAGTGGGTGTCGCTCTGTATGTCAGTACAAGATGGTGCAACTCTGGAGATGTAAACGTTAAAATCTCCACTTGCTGCAGGGACATTGAACTGTTGGCCGTAAGTTTGCGTCCCTATTACTTGCCCAGAGAGTTTGGACACGTCATTGTTGTTACTGTTTATATCCCCCCTCGAGCGAACACGGAGATAGCGAGTGACGTCATCCATTCCGCAGTTGCTAAATTACAAACGCAGCACCCTGAGGCGCTTGTGCTGATCTCTGGAGACTTTAACCATGTAACGCTGGACAAAACATTACCTGCCTTCTCCCAGTATGTGGACTGTAACACCCGGGGAAATAGGACTATTGACCTACTGTATGCAAACGTTAAAGATGCATACAGCGCCACCCCACTGCCTGCTCTTCGGAAAGCAGATCATAACCTGGTTCTGCTTCAGCCTCACTACAAACCAAGAGTGAGGGAGCTACCTACAACCACACGCTCATTCAGGAAGTGGTCCTCTGAGGCAGAGCAGGCTCTGAGAGACTGCTTTGGAACTACAGACTGGGATATCCTGCAGGGATCACATAGTGAGAAGGAGGTTGTTGACTGCATAACTGATTACATCAACTTCTGTATGGACATTGTGGTTCCAGTAAGATCAGTACGCTGCTATGCTAACAACAAGACATGCATTCCAAATGACATCAAGGGCCTTTTGAACCAGAAGAAAAGGGCTTTTAAAGGTGGTGATCAGCATGAGCTCAAGTGCGTGCAGAAGGAACTCCGAGTCCAGCTCAGGGCGAAGGAGCAGTACAGGAGAAAGCTGGAGCAGAAGTTGCAGAATAACAGCATGAAGGAAGTGTGGGATGGGATGAAGATCATCACTGGCTGCAGCTGAAGTGGGTGCCACCATCAAGGAGGCGTGGAGAGAGCAAACCAAATGAACAACTTCTTTAACAGGTTTGACCACCTAACCCACTCTCACCTCGAGTACTGCATCCTCCAACCATCCTTCTGCTGATACCAGCATAGGAGAGACATCCCCACCCACAATTACAGCAGCAGGTGAGCAGAGAGCTGAGGAGACTTTGTGCCAGCAAAGCAGCAGGTCCAGATGGAGTATCGCCACAACTGCTGAAGGCCTGTGTGCTGGAACTGGGGAGTCCTCTACAGCACATCTTCAACCTGAGCCTGGAACAGGGAGAGTTCCGAGGCTTTGGAAAACATCTTGTATCACCCCAGTCCCAAAGGTATCACGTCCTAGTGAGCTGAATGACTTCCGGCCTGTTGCTCTGACGTCACATGTGATGAAGACCATGGAGTGGCTGCTGCTTCACCACCTGAGGCCACAGGTCCACCCACCCTCGACCCTCTGCAGTTGCATACCAGGAGAAGGTGGGAGCGGAGGATGCCATCATCTATATGCTACACGATCCCTCTCCCACTTGGACAGAGGCAGTGGTGCTGTAAGAATTATGTTTTTGGACTTCTCTAGCGCCTTCAACACCATCCAACCTCTGCTTCTTAGGGACAAGCTGACAGAGATGGGAGTAGATTCACACCTGGTGGCATGGATCATGGACATCTTGCAGACAGACCTCAGTATGTGCATCTCGGGAACTGCAGGTCAGACATTGTGGTCAGCAACACAATGGCACCGCAAGGGACTGTACTTTCTCCGGTCCTGTTCAGCCTATATACATCAGACTTCCAATATGATTGAGTCCTGCCACATGCAAAAGTTAAGCTGATGACACTGCTATTGTGGGCTGCATCAGGAGTGGGCAGGAGGAGGAGTATAGGAAGCTAATCAAAGACTTTGTTAAATGGTGCGACTCAAACCACTTACACCTGAACACCAGCAAGACCAAGGAACTGGTGGTGGATTTTAGGAGGCCCAGGCCCCTCATGGACCCTGTGATCATCAGAGGAGACTGTGTGCAGAGGGTACAGACCTATAAATACCTGGGAGTGCAGCTGGATGATAAATTGGACTGGACTGCCAATACTGATGCTCTGTGTAAGAAAGGTCAGAGCCGACTATACTTCCTTAGAAGGTTGGCATCCTTCAACATCTGCAATAAGATGCTGCAGATGTTCTACCAGACGGTTGTGGCGAGTGCCCTCTTCTACGCGGTGGTGTGCTGGGGAGGCAGCATAAAGAAGGACGCCTCACACCTGGACAAACTTGTGAGGAAGGCAGGCTCTATTGTAGGAATGAAGCTAGACAGTTTAACATCTGTAGCAGAGCGACAGGCACTAAGCAAACTAATGTCAATCATGAAGAATCCACTGCATCCAGTTAACAGTGTCATCTCCAGACAGAGGAGCAGCTTCAGTGGCAGACTGCTGTCACTGTCCTGCTCCACTGACAGACTGAGGAGATCGTCCTCCCTCACACTATGCGACTCTTCAGTTCTACCCTGGGGTGTAAATGCTAACATTATTCAAAGTTATATCTGTTTTACCTGCATTTTTATCACTCTTTAATTTAATATTGTTTTTTATCAGTATGCTGCTGCTGGATTATGTGAATTTCCCCTTGGGATTAGTAAAGTATCTATCTACCTGCCTACCTATTTCATCTTTCACATTTAGCCAGAATTTATAATCTTCTGTAAGTGTTCATAACTGCATGTTCTATTCAGCTATGCTACAGCCTGTAACATTTCCAGGCAAATATTTTCATACTGCTAAACTCAAGAAGGCTGATTACACACTTTTTTTTTTTAAGTTAATTTTATCTTATTAACCGATATATTACCCAGTTTTGACAGCTTTTTGGCTTATAAAACACCTGCACAATTTTCCATCTGTACAAGTATTTTTTATTAACAATCAATTACAAGGACTGAATATGTCCTACACATTTAAAAAAATAAGTGTTCTAATCTGTGTACACTGTGTAGCTTTCACTATATTTTTTTTCTGTTGCTTAACTGATTTTATCATTGCATTATAAAAACTGAACTCCTGCTACACTTTTTTTTTATTTAAATGAAGCATTTTAAATGAGCAAAACACACAAAATATTGCAGGTTTTGTACAGTGGTAATTACAAATATAGTCTTTTAAAATTTGCAGCATGATATCAGTCTTTTTTTTATTACAGTTTACTATTTCTGGTGATTTTTAGATAATACAATATATAGTAAATGCTGAGGGAATAGTAGAGAGTTCTGTTATCTAAAATGCAGAGTATGCTATAATAAAAGGAGCCTTTATTTGTCTTTTGTACCAATAATACAATTTTGTAATTAACCATGAAATGGCATTATTTGGAATGTGAGCATCACAACAAATAAAGCAGCTTGACTTTGTTAAAGATATGGCGTAACAGAATTGGAAACCTCACTCCCTTCTAATAAATGCAGGGCAGAACATTGGCATTTATTAGCCACATTGCAATGGGCCCTTTTCACAGCAGCCATTTTGACATGGTAGTAATTTCATGATGATGATTTACATTAAAAAATGTTCCTAATAGCTGCCCTAACAAATGTTTAAATGAACATGGAAACATTTAGTTCTTAAGAAACAAAAAATAAAAAACTTTGATATAAAAACTTAGTTTAACTCAGAAGAAAATTTAAATGAAAGCAATATCCAATAAAGGTTTTACAGTTCAGTGCAAAGGTGCATAGTTTTCTATGGATGATTAGTAATCTCTGCTGTTATGATTCTGAAAACTTAGATTTAAGCAAAAACTACCTATTAGTAGCACGGGGCAATATAGACAAAAATCATATCTCAATATATCTTGGGCTGAATGATGATATATGATAAAGTATCGATTGATCGATCGTAAAATTTTCAGTTTTAAGCCAAAGCCATACAATATGTTGCAAGAATTTATTTATCAATTAAAGGTTGAAATACATAACAAATTAATATGTATTTAACTTACAGGCCCACAATACCTAAAAGAACGACTATATCTGTGTTCAGGTTAAGAACATAGTGTAAAATTGTAAACAAAATGTTTAAATTTAAACAAATAATGGTAGGCCTAAATGGTCTGCAAATGTATTTGAAATTATTTGAAAATTCAGCCTACAACACATTTAAAATAAAATAATAAATATAAAATAGTAACTATAAATAAATATATGACCTCAAACAAGTTAAACTGTAGCCAATAACGAGTGCATTTAGGTTTTCCTTATCAAAATATTGTACACAAATATGCAAACAGCACTAACTTGTAAAGCCACCTATCTTGCTTTTGCGGAGGTAGCAATATCTAAGCATTTCATCTTAGCCTAAAGATTCTGAGCTAGAAATAGTAGCCTGTAAACCATCTCAGGCTTCAAGGATAATGTCCTGTGACAATTGACCGTATTTCTACTGCAAGTAAACTCTCATTCTGTTGGTGAACTGGTGGCAGGAACACAAAGATATTTTTGTGCCAGGCAGCTAAGTGGAGAAGATGACTGCATCTTCCCTCCACCATGCAAGAGGGTCTGTTTTGTGCTTTGCTGGCCCTGACACTATGTAGTTGAACAGTTCATTCTCATTTGTTTGCCTCTTTGATGTTGACGAGCAGATGGGAGTTCTTGTCCGTGTGAAAAGACCTGCAAGGGATTTTTTCTGTTTCAGTGGTGCCCATGTTGGCTGGTCTGAAGGCTTAGACAGAGTGTTGATCACAGCTGAGTCCCTTGTGTTGCGGTAGCTCTGCTCAGAGGCCAGTGATTCCATTTCCAGTAAACCTCTGAGCTTCATTGCCTCAATTCTGTCAGCTGTAATATAAATGGATTTAAATTGTACTGTAGATCTACAAATGATGTCCTGTCCAACAGGTCGCTAGATGATGGGTCAACATACTTTTCATTCAGGTGACCCAGAATGGCAGATTTGATGAATTTGCCAAACTCACTGTCTCTTTCATCATGTACCAAGATGGTAGAGTTGAAAAGTTGTAGCACTGGACAAAGCATCTGTGAAGTTCTGAAGAGGTATCTGAGCTTTCTGGACCACTTCATGCACCTCTAAATCTTGCGAGGTACAGTCAAGATGTCTAGATTTATTGTTAGAGGTCAGGAGTTTTGAAAGTGCTCTCTCCTGCTCTACAACTCTCTCTCAATCATTTTCTGCCTTGAACCCCAGCTTGTCGGTGTCTCTGTGATGAGCTGGTGATCCGGCAGACCCAGCAGCATCTGAAATTCAGCCAGCTCCCTCCTCCTCCTCAGCCAGGTGTAGGAGAAGCTGCTAACAATTCTTTTGCATAAACAAATTGCATCATACATGCCATGTTTTGTAATAAAACATGCTTTTACCTTTTATAATATTTTACTGTTTTGTTAAAAGGAAGTTCACTTAAGCCTAATAAAATCCGATTAACACATGGCTGTACATTAGACATGCACTTAAATTTGTTACAATTTTAACTCTCCCATTCTTCAATAAAATTAATAGTCGCACTTAAATATGGCTTGCTGGTGTGACTTGACCACATATCAGTTGTCATTGTAAAATGAAAATTCAGCCTACAATTAATGATAATTATAAAATAAACTTTAAATAAATATATGACCTCAAATAAGTTAAACTGTAGCCAACAGCTAGATCAGCAGCGATCAGGTCGGTAAGGGTACGTCTGACTTAAATGTTCATGTTAGGCAGCGCTACTCTTGCAAAATGATTGCTCATATCGTGATCAAGAGTTTTGATCAGTTTTATAGAACCATCCGTTTCCACTCTTGAGACAGGAGGCAAATCTTTTGCTCTGTAGCAAGGTACTGCCTCAGTGACACCTCGGCACTTTGCATTTTTCTTTCATAAGGCAAAGCATGGCTAAATGAAGCGTGTCAGGTGGTGAATGCTTTGTAACTGCAGTAGTAGAACAGGGTTTAACAGCCTCTTGGTTCTCAATTTTGTGCCGTAGTTTTAAGTGATAAAAAAGATTGGCAGTGCTCCCACTTTTTAGCACTACATCCCTTCAGCATTCCCTTCAGAATTTCTCTTCCCTGTGAGATTCAAACCACCACCAAATAACTGATCCTTCTTTTTACATACTAAGTCATCTTCAGTTGTAACTTGTGTGTTATGCCCCTCCATGCTGCAAGACAGTTGTTTGTATGCAAGTAAGTGCAAGTCGGGGTGGGTTTGCTAGCAGAGCATAGTAGTGAAGCCTGGAGCAGGTAGTGAGGGATAAGAAAATCAGCTTTCCTCAAGGTTAAAACAATATTTTATTTAAACTCGCTATTAATAATACTGCCTCAATCCATATTCCACTCTGTTTAAATCTCAAATCTCAATATATCATCCAGCTCTACCTACTAGAGTAGGCTTTCCGTTTAACTTACATTTTTTTCAGCTTTGGAACCTTATGCTTTTGATTTTACAAGCTAGTTACTTATGTCTCATTGTGTATTCTACTGCTTTGTGTTTTCCATTATCAGAAACATGGGCACTGTATAGACGTAAATTATGCATTAGCTAAACAATGAACACTTAATAGTCAAATGGTTCACGTCATGAATGACAAGGCAGAAATACACTCTCAATGTATGATGTAGTACACTATTTGATAGACAGAATAACCCTGAAATAAATTATACGCTGGAAAATGTTTAATATTAGGTAAAACTAATCTAGATGTTTCTAGGTTTAAATAATTTATTTTGTTGATTACACAGTGGCAGATGCACAGAAAATAAATTATTTAAACCTAGAAACATCCAGATTTTAACACCATAGGAAAGTGGTGAATATAAGGCAGGTATTGAGTAGTGAATTTAATAAGAGTTTTCAACATCACTTTTTTTATGCCCAAATTTATGGGTAAATTATATTTTTATGAATCCGAAAGAACCATTTATCCACATTATAAATCATAATAACATATACTGTTTTCTCCTCCTCTTTCCCTAGGCTTTGGCCAAGGATCGCAGGACGAAGCTAGTACAGCAAGAGAAGGAGATTCTGAACTTTTCTAAACACGTAGAACATGTTCTGAACTTTGCCAAATCTGCTGTTTGTAATAGCAGTAGCACAGCTCTACTCTACAGCAAACGACTGGTAAGAAAACCAAGACAACATGAGCCTAAGCATCAATGCAGACCTGTGAGAAAGCAAGTGCAACCATTTCACACACAGACGATTCAACTGTGCCATGTTTGAAGATGATAATGTATGTGAATTCTGTGCTAGTCTGATCTAGGCTTTTCCTTGAGTGACTTTTTTTTTTTTTAGTTCAGATTCACCCTTTGCACATATAGTATCTCAATTTTTCCTCATGGTTCTCTGCAGGGTTTGTACAGGTCTTGGAAAGTCGGTACTGAAAAGTCCTTCTTCTTCTTGTGCTTCTTGTTCATCTTCTATTGGCTGCAATATGCAGACAACTGAAAAGTTCTTGAAATTCTTAAAAGAAAAATAAAAGTCAAGTAGTACTTGAAAGTAATTGAAAATATTAAAGTGAATTCCAATAATCACATATATAGACATGAAGCATCCAGTATTTCACCAACCAAGCACCCACATCTTGCATTAATATCACTTTGTGTTGTCTTTTTTCTGTAATCACATGTGCAAATTGGTATAATTATGTAGTAGTCATTATCCTGCACATTGAATTATTAGTGATGAGTTAATGTTAAGTGGTAAATTAATTCACAACGTAAATTGCACTGTGCTTTTTAGACATACAGTGGTGCTTGAAAGTTTGTGAACCATTTAGAATTTTCTATATTTCTGCATAAATATGACCTAAAACATCATCAGATTTTCACTCAAGTCCTAAAAGTAGATAAAAAGAAACCAGTTAAACAAATGAGACAAAAATATTACACTTGGACTTTTATTTATTAAGGAAGATGATCGAATATAACATATTTGTGAGTGGCAAAAGTATGTGAACCTTTGCTTTCAGTATCGGGTGTGACTCCCCCTTTGTAGCAATAACTGCAACTAAATGTTTCCGGTAACTTTTGATCATTCCTGCACATTGGCTTGGAGGAATTTTCAGCTTCAACTCTGGGATGTTGGTGGGTTTCCTCACATTAACTGCTTACTTCAGGTCCTTCCACAACATTTCGACTGGATTAAGGTCAGGACTTTGACTTGGCCATTCCAAAACATTAACTTTATTCGTCTTTAACCATTATTTGGTGGAACGACTTATGTGCTTAGGGTCGCTGTCTTGCTGCATGACTCACCTTCAATTGAGATTCAGTTCATGGACAGATATCCTGACATTTTCCTTTAGAATTCTCAGATATAATTCAGAATTCATTGTTTCATCAATGAAGGCAAGCCGTCCTGGCCCAGATGCAGAAAAACAGGCCCAAACCCTGATACTGCCACCACCATGTTTCACAGATGTGATAAGGTTCTTATGCTGGAATGCAGTGTTTTCCTTTCTGCAAACATAACGCTTTCATTTAAACCAAAAAGTTCTGTTTTAGTCTAAAGTTCTGTTTTAGTCCCATCCGTCCACAAAACAATCTTCCAATAGCCTTCTGGTTTGTCCATGTGATCTTTAGCAAACTGCAGACCAGCAACAATGTTTTTTTTGGAGAGCAGTGGCTTTCTTCTTGCAACCCTGCCATGCACACCATTGTTGTTCAGTGTTCTCCTGATGGTGGACTCATGAACATGAACCTTAGCCAATGTGAGAGATGCCTTCAGTTGCTTAGAAGTTACCCTGGGGTCCTTTGTGATCTCGCCAACTATTACACACCTTGCTCTTGGAGTGATCTTTGTTGGTCAACCACTTCCGGGTGAGGGTAACAATGGTCTTGAATTTCCTCCATTTGTACACAATCTGTCTGACTGTGGATTGGTGGAGTCCAAATTCCTTAGAGATGGTTTTGTAACCTTTTCCAGCCTGATGAGCATCAACAACTGTTTTTCAGAGGTCCTCAGAAATCTCCTTTGTTCGTGCCATGATACACTTCCACAAACGTGTTGTGAAGAGTGGACCTTGATAGATCCCTGTTCTTTAAATAACACAGGGTGCCCACTCACACCTGATTGTCATCCCATTGATTAAAAACACCTGACTCTAATTTCACCTTCAAACTAACTGCTAATCCTAGAGGTTCATATACTTTTGCCACTCACAAATATGTAATATTACATCATTTTCCTCAATAAATAAATGACCAAGTATGATATTTTTGTCTCATTTGTTTAACTGGTTTCTTTTTATCTGCTTTAAGGACTTGAGTGAAAATCTGATGATGTTTTAGGTCATATTTATGCAGAAATATAAAAATTCTAAAGGGTTCACAAACTATCAAGCACCACTGTATTACTTAATTTATTGAGCAGTCAAAATTCCAGGAAACTGTGTGTTTAGCTGGAAATGGTTGGAAAATGCTGACTACAAAGATTGGCTTCAACAGGATAAAACAAATAAGCATAAGGCTGTGTGCTGTTATCGTATTGTTTGACATTTGGAATGTGTTTGAAAAGCCATATAAAAAGAAATTTAACATTGTGAACTGAAGAAGAGCAAAGAAGTCAGTGATTCTTTTTTAAAAAAAAAAAAAAAAGTCTTTTGTGGGGTCACATCTTACCTCATTAGCAAAGCTGTTCATGTAGCAGTTGTTTAGCTGGCAGTAGCGCTAGTGAGAGCTTCTATGCAGGCTAGTAATGATTCTACTGTATCACAATATTTACCTTCATATGTCACTAAAAGTGAATGTCTGAAATCATTTGAGTGTTAAATATGATGGACTTACATTATTCATACAAGTCCACATAAAGACGTGGATAACCTCCATCCATCCATCCATTTTCCAACCTGTTGAATCCAAACACAGGGTCACGGGGGGTCTGCTGGAGCCAATCCCAGCCAACACAGGGCACAAGGCAGGAACCAGTCCTGGGCAGGATGCCAACCCACCACAGGACACACACAAACACACCTACACACCAAGCACACACTAGGGCCAATTTAGAATCGCCAGTCCACCTAACCTGCATGTCTTTGGACTGTGGGAGGAGACCAGAGCGCCCAGAGGAAACCCACGCAGACACGGGGAGAACATGCAAACTCTACGCAGGGAGGACCCGGGAAGTGAACCCGAGTCTCCCTAACTGCGAGGCAGCAGCGCTACCACTGTGCCACCGTGCTGCCCACGTGGATAACCTGTTTCAGGAAATGTTATCTGATATTGAGATTGTAGAGTTGTACAGTGTGTGTGTGTGTGTGGACGCCATTCCCAAGGTATACCTCATATTTTTGATCTGCTACAATTTATTACTTAATATATGTCAAAATTATTTTTTATGATCATTTATTTATCTAGTAGGTATTGAGTTTCTGTGTTTTTTTTTGTGTGCTTTAAAGTTTTGCTTTGTAAACTGTGCTCAAACAAAGCATGTTTTTTTTATTTCTTTGTATATTTTGCTTGGACACACCAAAATATTTACACAGGCCAGCTCTCTCCACATGTACATACTAAAAATTGTCTAGCTGCACTATTACTCTGGGCAAAGAGTGTGAGCTTCAATGTCAGTTTTTGTAAGCGGCCAGCAATATATGAATTTAAACATGTGGCTTATTTTATTTGTTCTTATAAGGTTTTTGTAATTTTACTGTGGATATTCAAAACTGGAGTGTAAAGTAGTCCTTGATTCATGTGCTGGTTGGTGTGGGAAAAGACATTAAAAAGTCCTTGAATTTGAAATGTGCTGAAATATGCAAACCCTGCTCTGCTGTATTATGGAATTCAAATTTTCTATGCTTGTTAGTAAGCTGCAAAGCACCCCCAAACTATAATGCTCCCAGTCTTATTCTTTGTTTGTTCTTCAATTTCCAGACTATATACAGTTGCACAAAAGGTGGTGTGAAATTGTGCCAAATTGACTCATTTATCCAGTTTACAAGGTCTAGTTCTGCCCCTGGATAATCTCAATCAAGTCAGTTTATATATATATATATATATATATATATATATACACACATACACACAGTGCATCCGGAAAGTATTCACTGCGCATCACTATTTCCACATTTTGTTATGTTTCAGCCTTATTCCAAAATGGATTAAATTCATTTTTTTCCTCAGAATTCTACACACAACACCCCATAATGACAACGTGCAAAAAGTTTACTTGAGGTTTTTGCAAATTTATTAAAAATAAAAAAATTCACAGCCTTTCCTCAATACCTTTGGCAGCAATTACAGCCTCAAGTCTTTTTGAATATGATGCCACAAGCTTGGCACACCTATCCTTGGCCAGTTTCGCCCATTCCTCTTTGCAGCACTTCTCAAGCTCCATTAGGTTGGATGGGAAGCGTCGGTGCAATCTATATATCTATATCTATCTATATATCTGTATATCTATCACATTTATTTCAGCAGAATTGCCTTTAGATTCTTTGCAGTTCACCTTGGGTCCTTTAATGACTCAGTACTGCATTTAGAGAGTTTCATTCAGGGTTCTCAAACCCCAGTCCTGGAGGGCTACAGTGGTTGCAGGTTTTCATTCTAACCCTTTTCGTAATTAGTGACCTGTTTTTGCTGCTAATTAACAACTTTTTCTTTAATTATAATTGACTTGCTCTTAAATTCCCAGACCCAATAAATGTTTCTTTTTCCTTAATTAGCTGCTAAGCAATAGTGAGCTACAAAATGAACCAAAACATGACCAGCAAACAGTGTCCATCGTACAGTATCTGAAAATAAAGATGAAGGTCTCCGGAATGCTAATCTGCTCAGTTTCACAAGACATTTTAATGGTGCTCTTATAAAGCGAAAATCAACAATTTCGGAAATGTACGCTATTCTACAATGAGCAGCACACAAGCCATGGAGTTTAAGAACACGTTTAATTAACAACAAAAATTGGCACCTAATTAAGCAACTGGTTGGAGTGAAATTGGTTGGAATTTGAGGCCCTGACTTAGTTGGTCTTCTGTTGCCTCACTTCTCATTTTATTTCTGTTTGGGTGCCTTTTAAGGAAAGAAAATGAAGAAATTTAGGGGAGCAAATCTTAAAAAAACAAGTTAATAAAATTGAATTCAAAAAAAGTTAATTAGCAGCAAAAGGGTTAGAATGAAATCCTGCAGCCACTTGTGGCCCTCCTGGACCGGAGTTTGCGAACCCTGATCTAATTCATGTTGAGTGACCTTGTTTTTGTAATCAAATCATTCTAAGGTTGTTTTTTAAAAAAATAATGCAAAAATATGGCTATTTTTAATTTCTGGAAGTGCACACTTTTGTTTTTGCACCTTAGTTTGCATTTTCTCTATGCGTTTCTTCTGTATGAGTTCTGAACTGAAACAAGAGATTTAAGAATCTTGTGCTGATGGTAACACAAGCATTTTTTATGCATAGATAATGTTCCAGCTTCATTACCTTCTTCGGGCCAAGTGTGATCCATCCCTAATAACAAACAGTACCATACACTTTCACTGTGATCCTACCTTTTGGGCCAAAAATGTTGTCAATCTAGGTAAGTATGAAAAGTTCTACAAATAATAACAAAGTAATATATATTCACTGTTTGATAAACAGAATTACTATACTGTCATTCTAAAGAGTATGGCTGTCTGAGTAAGAAGACACCATAACTGGCATTTTGCATCAAGAAATGTAAATACACTACATGGCATTGTCTAAGACGTATGGGTGGGAGGGCGGGGGTTCGGTTGGTGCCAACAAGGAGTCAGGCGAAGAATCCTACATTACTCAGTAGATTAAACAAACCAATTTCTTATTTGCAATGTAGTTAACAAATGGGGTAAATAGCAATATGATAAAGGTAAAACCATACAAGGGAGTGTAAACATCTGCTAAAATGTTCTTGGTCATGAGAAGCTGGGCCTTCCCTACCTCTCATACCTGATGCAGACTGATGTAGTTATTGCAAGAAGGCATCCATGTACAGTACATACCCTATACTCATGATGCTCCATCTACTCTACAATTTATAGAGAAACTGTAACTGTCAGTCTGAATTTCTTTCATATTGTATCCTAGCATGCCTGTTACTTTACCAGTGACATCTCTGCTCTAAGCGAAATATTTATTGTATGCAAATATATGGTGTAGATGACTGTAATCTAAATCAGATAAGATACTTGTAGATTACAAAAGATATTCATATCAGTTTTAGTATATTCAGCTCTTTTATTTATGCTGCACATTTCATTTGTTTGTTTGTATCAGTTCAATAAAAAAAAAAAAAACCTCTGGGACATATGTTTTTAGTTAAAAGTAAGTGTATCTTACAAAAGTATATGTCTGCTTTTTTCTCTTATGGGATTGTTCTTTTAAAAATGTTCTTTATTGAGTCTGTTTTCCTTTACAGGCTCATTGGTAGTAGACAACAACCCTCTAAACCAACAGAATAGCCTACATACATCAGCATCAACAAGCCACAGTGGTCTGAACCAAGGAGAGCCTGCCTTACCACTTCATCCACAAAGCTTTCTTTTATCTAACCTACCTCCTGATGTAAATTTGTCTCAACTTCAGCAGCAAATTGACCGTTTGGCACAGCGGAACAGCATGGCTCTGAAGCTGCATGCAGTCCCGCCTAATCCACAAGGAGTTCATTCTCAGAGTCCTGTAGGTGCAAGTCAGACTCATTTGTTGCAGAGGCCCCCTGCGGGATATCATTGCCAGCAAGTACCTGCAGAAAGCTTTCAGGGTCTGGGTCCTCCAAGTCAGTCGGTTATTCATCGGACCATGGTCACACCACCACAAGTGAGTTCAGGATAAAGTTGATAATGTAGTAGATTTTAAATGTGTTCGTTTTCTTGCCCAATACAAATTTTAAAATTTAAGTGTAAAAATTTGAACTGTTTTTAATTTTTTATAATATTTTCTGCATAAAAAAATCAAACTCCTCACCAGTCACATGTATAAAAAATGGCTTAGAAGATTAACCACTCTTAATATTGCTTGTGAAAAGGGCAAGATATTAACTTAATTTATGGCAGTAGTTTGTATTACCTTTTCCACAATCCATCCCTCAGTGACATTCAGGAAAACTGGAGCAAAAATAACTTATAAGAAACTAACATCAAGATTGATTGTTAGTTTTTGTTTTTTCAACAGTAAACTTAAGCAAGTCACTCTGACATTACTATCCCTCAATTAAAGCATCCTATATATTTAATGACATTGAGATTTAAAATAATAAACTCTTCTGTTCACCAGGGATTATCTTTTTCCAGATAAGGATATTTAAAAGTATTTCTGCACACTATAAATGTGGAAGATATTTGGACAGTTGATGTAGTCGTGAATGACTACATAATGTTTTGGGTCTTTGCAGTGAAAGCTCAGATTTGGTTGACTTATATAATTTCAAATATTCCCTATCCTACAATTATCATAAATTACCTGACGCAAAAGATTGAAATATTTTAAGCCTGTATTTTGTCATTTAGATCTGGGAGAACAACAATAGCTGTAGTTTAAATGCCTCCACTTTGTTATTATGGACTAGAGCAGTTTAATTTTTTTATCTGACGGAACTGTTTGTGTGTAGTGTACATCTACTTAGGCTCACACTGGGAGAAACTGTTAACCTTTCTATTTGAAGCCATTGTCCTAAGGTACAAATACCACTACCTGTAGCAAATGATTGCCCACCTTATCAAGGAATTAACAAGACATTCTCAAACCCAAATTTAATCCAGTTCGGGGTTATAGTGGCTAATTTTTACAATTTTAACTGTAAGCAAACTTGCCAGATAAAACAAAGTTATATTTTGTACTTTGAAGTGTTACCAAAAACAAAGGACACAATACTGCAGTAGACTTAAAATGTAAAATACCAGCAAAATATAAAAAATGTAAATAAAAATTATAAAACATAAACTAAAATATTTTCAAAAAATCAACCAAACATGAAAATGCAATAAAAATACAGAAATTTAGACAATTGATAATTATACAAAAATCTAAAATTTCAAATAGAAACAGTGAAAATAAAATGAAAACAAAATTTGAAAATTTAAACTAAACCTAAAATGGGGAGTAACCGTACTACAAAAATGAAGCAAAGTAGTGGATCAACACAAAAAAGAGAGAATTTAAGGAAAGCTTGATTAATTAAAATTGACAGATTAGTTGTTTCTGTCCACTTTTTGCTTGTTGTCATATTTGCATTCTTCACTTTATGAATATAGTCAAATAGATTTAAACCTAAGCATTTCAAAACTGTTTAACTGAATAAATAACCCAGTATTTTGATAAAGCATTCTCTGCACATTGTTACCTTTAGTTAAGTGCATTATGAAATCCTTAGAGATAGTAAGCGTCAGCCTGGAGTTAGATAAAGAAAATGCACGTTTTCTGGTCCTTTTACTGCCTAAAAATGTAACCTGATGGGGATGAAGAAATCTGAGTTCTGTATACTTTTAAATTTAGCTAATTTGTTTAATGTAAACTTTTTTTAACTTTTCAGCCTCCTCGATTGATTAACCTTCAAAATTTAAGAAGAGAAGTCAGCAGTTCCAGTAGTCAGGCCCAGCTAACAAAGAACTGGGAGAATGTGCCCAAAGTACGAACCGAGTCAACCGCACACAACCTTCCAAGTCCAGAGGAAATAAATCATTTAACACAGCAAGCTTTCCACCAGGTAAGGAAACCAGTTAAAGATAACATAACTACAGTAAATTAAAAACAAAACAAACAAACCTTTAATAAGCTTTTACAAAAGTCCATTTCACTATTGTGTATTTACATTTGTTATCTGTATAATATTGCTCAGCTATACAAAATAGGTGATTGGGCTGAACCTCGTAATTAACCAGTACGTTTAATGTGTATCTCATTAATCCAATGAAGTTGCCCACTTTTTGTTAAACATCAAATGTAATTTTACCCAAAGGCTAAGTTTACAACTCCAGTTTTTCTCACAACCACAACAAATGTCTTAAAAAAAAAAACGCTTAGCTGGACAGGTCCATATCAGTGTCATCATGGACTGTGGATTCCATAGCAATACCACAGACATCTCAACGACTTTTTAAGATGAATTGCTCAACCTTTCTGAGTGCAGGTGTTTATCATAAACATATTGCAAGATGTGTTTGCAGTACATGTACTGTATAGTAGCTGTGAAATTCTATTGGTGATGGCTGTAGGAATGTTCTCATTCCCTTTGGGAAGCATCTCGTGGAACAAACCAAAGAGAGGGATCAAGTTTGTGTAGTGAGCCAATCTATTTATTATGTAAAACTATAGCTATTTAACTTCTGAAATTTGGACAACCCAAATTAGGTTGTAATTGGATTACTTAAAGCCAAAGCAAAATAAATTCAAAATTTCATATTCTTCTGTAACACAAGGAAACATGGAACGGGAAGATGAAGTGCTATAAAGACAGAATGAGGGATTGCAAAGCAGGTGGCAAAAGAAAGCATTTATCATAACAGGTGTGAAATACTTGAAAAATTCTGAAGTGAACATCGTGCTTGACGGTAATGGGAAAAGTACATGGATAGGGTGCTGAATGAGGACAATGAATAGAATAGTGATGCCCATTGTGAAAAAATAAAAGGTCTCTAAACTGCAAGTTCAGAAAAGTACTAAAAAATCTGAAGATAGGTAAAGAAGCAGGTTCAACTGGTGTAGTGGTAAAAATGTTGAAGGCTTCGGAAGTTTGTTTGAAGTGAATCATTGTCCGGCTATTGCAACATTATTACGTGTGAAACATGATTCCTGAAGATTGGAAAATAAGTGTGTCCATTCCAGTATACTAAGAGGAAGGTGATCCACTGGAGTGTGGGTCATATCCAGCAAAAACGTTTTGGGAGCATGTAATGAATGTGTTATAGGGTGTGCTAGAGAAAAGAATTCGCAACCAAGTGAAAGTCTGCTAAATTCACTTACTTGGGAAGGGAAATGCAGATGGAGACATTGTTATCAGGCAAATGCAAAAAATGTTATCTGGTGAGTGCAAAAAGAAGGCATAGGTGCTGAGGTGGACTGAAAAAGCAAAGTGTTGATGGATGCTTAGTTCCTGTGGTGATGTCAATATATGAGGAAGTTTTGAGGCGACAGGGATCCAATTCAAATCCATTGCTTTTTGTGATAGAGGTGGATGTGGTGACTAGAGAACTGTGTGAAGGACCTCCATGAGCTCTTTTATATCATAATGATCTCATATTGATGGCAAAAAGTGAAGTGGAATTAAAGTAGAAGATGCTGAAATAAAAAGTTAGATTCAAAGTGGAAGGCCTCAAGGTAAAAGACCTAGGCAATGGTTGGAGGCAAAGGGTTGGGATGTATAAGGGAACTGGTTGCATGGCTGTGCTGAGTTTGTGGTAATGGTGCAGGGAGTAACACAGTCCATTGTATGGTTTGGTGGAAAGGGGTGCATAATAATTAGTGATGTGAAGGATAGCTTATAGACAGCAAGTGTAACCCTTGTTTGGAGAACGCATAGGTTATTGGTTTAATAATTTGGATGTATTAATTTCTACAGTAAAGTTATTTCAGAGAGACTAGGGAACTTGTGGTACCTGGAGACATGTTGAGCGCAGATGGAGGTGCGGGCATACCAGCAGTAACCAGAGAGAGAGAGAGGTACATAAAAGAAATTGCAGGATTTGTCCCCAATTTTGATTTCTAAAGGAACCTTTCTGACATTAAAGAAGAGGTTTATGAAACTGTGTGAAGAGTAGTTTGCTTAATTGGAGTTGAGACATGGTCAATGAAAGGTGGAACATGAAACAAAGCTGGAAAAACCAGAGATGAGAATGGTCAGGTGGGTGAGTGTAGTGTTGAGGAATGCTGAGTTAAGAGAAAAACTTGGTGTGTTGACAATAGGTGTTTTGTGGAGCAAAAACCAATTTTAGGTGGTTTGGATAAATGAAGTTTAAGATGAAGCATGTTTGGGTGACAAGGTACATAAAGATGGAGGTGAGGTTAAAAAGGAACTTTTTATGAATGTGTTGTTGAGATGATATCAAAAGAATTGGTATCACTCCAAAGTGGGTCCAAGGCAATGGAGAGTTGAAGAAAATGATTTGGGAGGCAACTTGCTAACCTGGCAGAAAATGGCAGATAAACCAGTGATGATGATGATGAATGCAAAAGAAATTCTTGTGCAAAATATAAAAGGTTTTTATGGCATTTTCCCTTAACAGAAATAAAACAAAATTGATAAGCAAAAGTAAAGAATAGTTTAACATTAAGATACAAGTGCATTGTTACAAATGATAACAGTGGTAGAAATCAGATTCAATTTTCTCACATGCATTAATACGTATATTTTATAATGTTAAATTGTGCAAAGTCATATTGAAGATGAATGGATTCCAAAAGAAAGTTCTTTTTCACGCATGTCTAAAACGATTAAACTCTGCAGGCTGATGACTGGTATGATTGGTTGACCTGCCTAAAAGGGACAGATTGTGCCTCATAGTATCTCACTTTGATAAGTTATTCTTCTGTTGATTGTTGCGTTTTGAGAATCTTCGTTTTTTTTTTTTTGTTTGTTTTTTTTGAGGACAGTTGGAATTATCTTTTTATAGATATAAACATTTCTATCTTGGCTAACTTGTTTGGTCACAAGCTGCATAAACCATGACAGTTGAACGATTTCTTTGCTGGGTGTGTGCTTGGAAATGGAAACCTGTCCTTACACTCTGCACGCAAGTGGCATTATGATTGATTTTTGTTTTATTATTGGCTGTCAAGACCCATTATTACTATACCCTGTCTTGTCATTTGGCAATTTCTAGTGTAATTAAGTCTTGCATGTAAATTTTATATTTACAAAGTTACAACCCTTTATTGGTAAAAGCAGCTTCTGAAAATTAATATGAATTAATTTAATTGCAAACAATAATGATTCTATGGTGCATTATCAGACTTTTTTGGTGTTTTGTAGTTTTCAGTTAAGAACTGTTAACAAATGGGGATGAGAACTTTACATGCGTCTTCCCTTACTGACATTTCTTTTCAAATTTATTCTTCCATATGTAAAGAAGCATAAAATACTAACTCTTTTCTGTTCACAAATGACATAGAAAAGTAACTTTTTAGTATCCTTTACAACTTACCTAAAGTGAAATAATTTGATTTTTTTTGTGTTTGATGCAGCTTGGTAGTGCTGGGTCTTTAGTCTTGGATGATTGTCTAGTTAAAGATGGCAAAAAAGAAAACTCTCATTCAAAAGCTTCTGTAACAAATCCTTCTCCAGGACCATCCACCCCCTCATCAAGCATTAAAGGTAAATACCCAAAGAATATTTTTACTTTATGCAGAATTTTCTTTATTGGTCAGTGATGTTAAATGAAAGGATTAAATCCTGAACTTAAAATAACTGTTACTTACAATTATATGAGTCAAGTGCTAAAGAGAAGAGAGTAAGCCTGCTGCTTTCTGTTCTGGCCTCACTCATGCTGCTATGTTAACATTCACTTTGCTGCCAAATTCTGTGAACTACAGTGAATGTCAGGCCTGATTTTTAGAGTAAACCTAAAATAAATATACAATGCTGTTGAATACTTCTTATCTTAGCTGTCCAGGATTCACGATGATTTAAATGACATAAGATTTAGAAAATAATGCCATGATATGCTATGCAAATAGATATAGGTTTTATTTCCTGTTTAGTCATTTTTTGCGTTTAAATTGGGCAGGTACAAGCTATAGCATCGCTTTTATGTCACGTTACTGTCCACTATCCATATCCAAATTCTGTTTGCATTCTGTAAATCTGGGATAGTCACTCGTGGTCCTGGATGGCTGCGATGACTGCAGGTTTTCATTCCAGCCCATTTCCTAATTAGAAGACGGTGTTTGCTGATTGTGAAACTTGGTATCTATACTAATAAAAGGCAAAGCCCTCACTCACCTCACTCACTCATTTACTTACTTAAAGGCTGAAATTTGGCAGGCTTATTCCTTACAGCTTACTTACAAAAGTTAAGCAGGTTTCATTTCGAAATTCTACATGTAACGGTCGACAACGTCCGCCATGTTGAACTTTCTTATTTATGGCCCCATCTTCACGAAATTTGGTAGGTGGTTTTCCTGTGCTAACCGAAACCGATGTACGTACTTATTTCGATGGTATGACGCCACTGTCGGCCGCCATATTGAATTTTCCAACGTCACTAATTCTCCAACTTCCCGTGTAGGTAGAAGGCTGAAATTTGGCAGGCTCATTCCTTACAGCTTGCTTACAGAAGTTAAGCAGGTTTCATTTAGAAATTCTACGCGTAACAGTCATAACAGTCAAAAACGTCTGCCATGTTGAACTTTCCAACGTCACTAATTCTCCAACTTCCCATGTAGGTAGAAGGCTGAAATTTGGTACTTATTTCGGTGGTATGATGCCTCTGTCGGCCGCCATATTGAACTTTTCCACGGTCTTTGTTACTTATGGGCCCATCTTCAAGAAATTTGGTACACGGGTTCCCAACGCTAACTGAATCCTACTTACGTACATATATACGTCCATAGCCTGCAGCTCGGTCACTGTGTGAGCCGGCGTTGGGTCCCCCATCCCAACGCCTCCCATGTTGTTGGCTGCCTGCCTATATAAATCTGTCCGTCGCTCCGATCTCTTCATTCCCTTCCTTGCTTCGCCACGGGATTCACGTCTCCCTGCTGATAACTGCAGCCTTTTTATTTAATCCACGGCTTCACCACTGTTTTATTGTTCGTTTATTACGATTATAGTTATTGTGTAGGTATTTTAGACTTACTTTACATTGTTCAGGTACCCATTTCCTTTATCATTCCAACTGTACCCCCATTAACATGTCTATCGAGGTGATCACGATCGATCAAAGTACTGTCACTTACCGAGTGGTTTCCATGCCCGAAGATGGAACCTACCTTTTCCATTCTCTCTGTTACATATTGCACGGCCATATCAGGCTCACTCTTGATATCTGGAGGAACATTGTGTATGTATTGAATGACTGGGACAGGTTCAAGGTGTGGACTGATGACGGTACAGGAGATAATTATACTACACAGGAGCACTATAAGAGTGAAATGCTTAAGCCCTTCACCTATGCATCTGCATGTGAGTTGATGGCTGCCAGTGAATTGTTCAGTTGTCGCTTTCAAGTGTATCGAAATGGCCAAATATTTTACACCTTTTGACAACCGCCAATGCCTCTTAAACAGCTTAGATTGACAGGTGACAATTTCAGTAGTGGACAGTTTGATGTTTATGAATGTTTAAACTCAAAAGCTGGATGTAAAGTTATCGATGCCGAATGTCTCTTCAACACAAGTCCTACAAATACTGTCGTAATTGAAACAAACCATGAAACTCAAACCGATTATGACAGCAACAACCCAAGCTGTGAGATTTGAAACAAGATTACTGTTCACATGGCCAACTGTACGTTGCATGCTCAAGAGTAAGCTCAGTGCACAGCTTGGTCATATTACAACCGGAGGGCCGAACTCACAATGTGGTATACAAAGAGATCCTTAACAAATAATTATTGGTATATTTTCCCTTAGTTTAAAAAGGTTTAATTTTCTTCTTAATAAAAATTTTAAGGCAGTACTTCGCCGCTGCGAAGTGCGGGTATTTTGCTAGTTTAACTATATTGCTTGGTAGTGCCTTCTTGTATCCAATACAAAATTTTATTATATTGTAGCATTTACTATTCTGAGAACATTATGGATATGTTTGGTGGACCACAACAAATTTGCATTTCACAGTCGTACCCTTTTCTCTCTGATTTATTTCTAAATATTTTGTTAAAAAATATAACTCCTGATACACACTCAGAATTGTAAATTGAACCAAATTAGCTAATGGAATCACTTTCATAAATTTATTTTTATTTTTATTATTATATTTGTATTAATACAATATTTGTAATACTGTTTTCCTTGAAATACTAGTGGCACAGAGTGCGAACATGCCAACATCTTCTGCACATACCTCCACTGAAGACAATAAAGGCTGGTAAGAATGCAAATATTCTTATTCAATGAATAAAATGATTTTTGTATCCGCGTACAGGATACAAATTGTTGTGCCACATTTGAGAATCTGGCAAACCAATGTTGTTTTTCAGTGTATTTTGACTCCAAAATTTTGTACCTTTTATGTACAGGAGAGGGAGCTCTATCACTATTTTCTTGAAGTGGTTATAAAGAATACATTGGCAGAATTTATATTGAATCTTGTAGCAGCACCACAACTATTTTCCTCCATATTTTTTTTTTTAACTATACTTTTTAGCTTCTTTGATCAGGTACTGTTTGTTTGGCTACTTACAATGTGTAATTTTGTAAGTTTCTTTCTTCCTTTCTTTCTTTCCATTTTTTTTGCTCCTCTACCTCCTGCAAGGCTATTCCCCGGTGTATTTTTACCTGCTTGATTGGCAAGGTGAAGTGCAAAAGCATAATTTGGTTAATAGGTTGTCCTGAAATGAAAGGCCTTGTACCATATAGGTGGATGTGTCTATCATTATACCCCTTGACCGAATTAAAAAGTAAAGAGACCTGGTTCAGTTATTCTGTGGCCCACATTCATGACCGTGAGGAAAGGTGTGTTTAATATATTGCATATTATCTGTGCATCTGAATGCAGAAGGGAGCCATTGAAATTATGTAGATGCAAGAAGACTCGCACATTGTGTGTTTGTAGCATTTTTTTTTTCAACACGAAACTGCACAGCACTGAAAATGTCCCTTTGCAATTTGCTATTAATGCATGGCCACCCCACGGTGTGCTGTGAGCTCTCTACCCTCTCTGAATGAGCAACCATAAATCAACCATGAAGAACTTACATTTGATGGTTACACAAATGACGTCATTGCTCTGTGCTAATGTATATGTATGTGGTATCACACTAGTGCGTAGGGATATGTGGGGTACAGTGCTAGGCTGTCTCCGGTGGAGTCATACAGTACCAGGCAAAAGTTAGAACAACCCTATTTTTCCAGATTTTATTGAAATTTAAGCAGTTCAAGCCCAGTGAATAACCTGAAATGGCACAAAGTTTTTTTTTTTTAATTGCAAAAAGTTTAGGTTACCAAAAACTGAATAATAATTTAATTTTCAGAGGTATGCAAAAAGGCATTTTTAGGGAACAAGTAATAGTTAACAACTTACAACCCTTCTGTAATAGTGGAATTTAATTAATCCTTGAAAGTTAATGCACACAATTCATACAGTTATCCCAAATTTTTGTATTTATTTATTTAACTGTCTGTATAAAATCAGTGCTGATACAATCTGTTTTGCTACACCCTATAAAAGCATTATTTGGACAATGTTACACTATATATTGCTATTATAATGGCCAAAACAAAGTCTGTTTACGAAGGAAGACAGATGGACCGTTGAAACCCTTCAAAGTGTAGGTCTTTCGTTTAGGGAACCTGCAAAGAAAGTAAATGTGCCAGTGAGTACAGTTTCCTACATCATCAAAAGGAACTTCAAATACTGGACGAAACACTGATGGAAGCAGACCTGGCAAAGGCAAAGCCACAATAGAATCAGAAGAGAAGATTCAGAGAGTCAGGAGCGTGAGAGTTCAGTAACATTGAGACTGGTGATGGCTTCTGGCTGAGACCAGCTTCTCGCTGTCTCTTTTTTTGTTTTGTTTTGCAATTTAGCAGTGGCTTTCTTTACTGCCTCTTGAGCTGTTAAATGTGGAGCTTGAGGTCTTAAAGTGATACGTGTTCCTTTGACTGCAATCTTGTAAGGCACCTATCACACACACCTTTGACTCTGTTATGGATTTGGTGTTTAACTGTCTCCTTTTAGAATAGTAAAAAAAACTTATACGTCCTTAATCCGTTCCAGACCCTTTGACTTATACCAAACAGGACGTATACCAAACAAATTTTTCCCATAAGAAATAAATGGAAAATGATTAATCTGTTTCCATGAAACAAAATCCTATTGTTATTGGCATATTATACATTCATGGGGTTGTATAAAATAATTGAAACACTGCTTAATACTAAAATACATAAATACAAAAGCAATTAGATGAAATAAATGAAAATTTAACCTCGCTTTACTTTTTAATAACGTCTTTGTTTTTCACAATCGTAGATACCGTCGTTCTCGGCATACGGTATGCAGCAGCCAAGTCCTGGATACGCATGCCACCTTCATACTTTTCAACAATAAATTCAAATTTACGCGAAAAAACACAAAATCACGTGAAAATTCACATAGCGCTATAGCGCGGGTTGTTCACTGAATGCTAGCAACTGCCGTACTGACCCTCGTGGGCAGTCGTGACTTTATCTCGAGAGAGGTAAACAAAGGTAGTGCACGGTGTTGTAGCATGCAAGTCGTATTCTAAACAAAGGTTGTATACCGAGCAAAATATTTCATGTCCAAACAGGACGTATACCAAGATGGACTTATTCCAAAGCGGACGTATACTGAGGTACCACTGTACTTTCATTTCTTGCACACATACGTGTATAATTGTAATTAAAACACAAACAGTAAGTGGCCAAGAAGAGAGAAGGATGTATAATTATGGTACCAGTATCGTTGCAAGCAAATCAGACATGGATTTGGGCCTCTCTGAGTTTCCTCCAGTTGATGTAGTAGGAAACTGTACTCCCTAACACTTTGACTTCTCTGTAGCTTCACTACCTGCAGTTTTCTGTTAATTTCCTTTTTTGTGTCATTTTGATAGCAATACTAAAGTGCCATATTGTTCAGATAATGTCTCAGAGGGTGTAGCAACACCGTTTGCTCCAACACTGCCTTTGTATCAACAGAGGGTCTATAAGTAGTCAAGAAAAGCTAAGACACCAATAGGACTTTTTCCCTCAACTTTCTATCAACTTTCAAGGCTTAGTTAACGTAACTTACAGCTTTGCTGCAGTTAAGTTACAAGTACTTGTTCCCCAGAAATGACCTTTTTTGTATAACACTGAAGATTATATCCTTATCGTACCATTTCTGGTTGTTCACTTGACTCAAACCACTTAAATTTCAATAAAAATTGGAAAAATAGGGGTGTTCTAAAATTTTTGACACGTAATGTATATTAGACCCAAAACCTAAAGCAGGTGGTATAATAGATGCAACACCTACACCACAACATGGCTCAACAAAATGAAAAAAACTCTTGTCAGTGTTTGTTTTCTGCCTGAGGAATGTTTCTGACACAAATGACGGACATACTGTATGCATACTAATTATAGCTTCAAAAATGGCCACACATTAATGTGTGCAAAAGATCTCTGTACATTATATGTGTACATGGCAATCTAGTTTTGTCAAGTAATACAAGTAAATAAAAATGATACGTTATCTGATTTGAATATCTAAAATAAGGAAAAAACAATAGTATCATATCATGCTTGATGAATGGAAATCTTCATCTTTTGGAAGTGTATGACAATTCAAGAAATACCAAAACAATCTAGCTATAGAAACATTTGTCTTGTAATATTAAATCCTCCATCTAGTTTTTCCTCAAATTACAGAAGGTACAGAACACTTTTAATAGTTATTTCCCCTTCTTGTTTTATGAAGTTCATTAACATCATCCCTTAAGACGGCTGGAAAAGAGCCCCAGAGTAAGCGGCCACTTGTCAGGTTAGAATCGATTCGCATCAAGCCAGAACTTGGCGGAGTCAAGAAGGAATATGATTTCCCTGTGATAGTTGTGAAGGAAGAGGATGATGAAAAAAAGAGTACAGATAAGGTAAGGTGATTTTTTTTTTTCCTCTCTCTTTCATTCCTTCCTCATAGCAAGTAATTCTGTTTGCTAGTTACTGATTTGGTCAATTCAGGCTTTATGGCAAATTGCCATTCAAATTAAGAGTAGTGGGCACTGTCAGTGCTGTGGTAATCACATTGCAAGACACACTCAAAAAATAGATCCTCATGTACAATACTAGGGGATATTATAAAAAAAAAAAAATAAATAAATAATCGGTTGAAAGGATGTCTTTTGGTAGGGTGAGGGAGTTCTGAAACCCACCTAATTCAATTCAGAGCCATGACGGGCTGGAGCCTATCCTAACACTATAAAGCAAATATTGTCAAAAGTTACAGCTTTGTTCTCCTTTACATGTGACACGCTGAAGTTCAGTTACTGTACTTAGGTATGTTTTAGCATGTATAAACTTTACAAATGGAAAACTGCTCTTGTTTATATACGTTTGTTAATAGCTCCCGTTGAATAGACCTTTATTCTTTGTACGACTTGCTGGATGTTATCCTTTCACACCTCTCTCTCTTTTAAACCTTTTAGGCTGCCTCTAGTAAATGTACAAACATTCCTGACAGCACAAGAGAACAAGACACATCAGATGAGGAGTTGTGCTACTGGGTGCCAAGAGGGCGCCAGGAGCAGAAGGAGACGGGAGAAGGCGGACAGGAGGATGATCCAAATGAAGACTGGTGTGCTGTTTGTCAGAATGGAGGAGAGCTGCTCTGCTGTGAAAAATGCCCAAAGGTGTTTCATTTGTCCTGCCATGTCCCTGCTTTGCTCACTTTTCCCAGGTATTTTCCTTAAATCTCACTATTTAATGCATTTTCTGTGAATGAATTGTGATTAGTTTTTTTTTTATTCTATCGAAAGCTTAACTTTTTAACTGCATATTAACATACTGTGCAACGCAAAATACCTTGTGTTCTGACTGAGCCAAACATTTTCAAATAAATGCTCAACTGTAAAAACACTAGATGAGTAGCAATGTTTACTTTCATACTAATAAGTTCTTAAACTCATTTACTGTTTCTGGCACTTAGAGGAGGAGGAAAATATGTGATTGTGTCATCAGGCTTGACTTGTGTATAATCCTGTCTTTTTTCCTCCTAAGAATATCAATTCCATTTCTGATGCATACAATGACTGTGCTATAAATTAATACCAGAATTCAGTTTCAAACTTTATCTCAAGGGCATAGAGCATGATTTGTGATTTATAGTTTTGGAGCCGTTGCCTAGGAACTAGCTTATGAAACATTTGCTTAAGCAAAAATGATCATTATTTTTAAACCAAAAGTAAATTTGTTAAAGTGTAAAATGTTCTTCTCCTTTCCAGTGGAGAGTGGATATGCACATTCTGCCGTAGCATTACATTTCCCGAGGTTGTATATGATTGTTTAAATAGCCAGCAAAACTCGGAGAAGAGGAAATCGGGAGGTCTGCCTGGTTTGCCCCCAACAGATTTACGGGTATGTTTGTTGTTTTGGTTTTTTGCTTAGTTGTTACCATATTATTGAGTTTAAAAAAGTTGAACTTGTCTAACTGTATAAAGAGATATCTTTATTTTGTCTATTCAAAATTCCATGAGAGAAATTGCAAAAAAGTGTGTTTACATCTTTCCTACTTCGATTCTCAAATGTAAATTATAGAGCCTTTTGTTTTTGACGGAATAGCCCCCTTTCAGTTTATTAATGCAGGACTGGTTCTGCTAAAGTGAATCAATTAATGCACACATTATATAGAGGCATTTTGGAAATGCTTGGAATGTTCATAAGTCCACAATAAGAAGCAGATTGAGTAAAGCTGTAATTCACGGGAAAGCAAAGTAGAAACCACTGCTCTCTAAGAATGACATCAGTGCTCATTGGATTTGCAAAATAGCACCTGGAAGACCCTGAAGTCTTTTGGAAGAATGAAAAAATGTCCTATGGGCAATTGAATTAAAAGTAGAACTTGTTTGGACAAAAAATACTCACAATAAGGCATGGGGGGTGCAAATGTGATGGAGTGGGGATGCTTTGCTTTCTCAAGGTCTTGGAAGTCTTGCCATTGTGAAGGAACTGTGAATTCTCATCTTTGACAGAATATTGTTAGGGAGAATGTTAGAGTAATTTGTCCAAAACCATGAAGCTGAAGTGCAGTTGAGTTGTAAAGTAGGACAGTGACCCAAAACAGAATGCAAATCTACAACTGAATGGCTCAGAGTGGCCTAGTCGAAGCCCCAATTTAAACCGAAAAGAGATGCTGTGCCAGGACCTGAAAGGAACAGTTCACATCTCTCAAACCTATAAATGTATCCAAATTAAAACACTTCTGCAAACAAAGGAGTGCGGGCTAAGGTTCCTCAGCAGTATGAAGTTATAGGGATTGTTTAGTTGACATGATCACTGCTAAAGGTACAACAATCACATATGGAGACCTTGGGGGCAATTACTTTTTCACAGGAACACTAGATAATGTTTGCTTCCACGAAGAAAATGATGATTTAAAACTGTATGGTATATTCACTTGTGTTCCCTTTCTCTAGCAGTGCACTTTGTGTAAAGGTCTGAGGTCATTTATTGTGTAACAAAACGCAAAAATGGAGGGTATTAGGAAGGGGCAAATAATGTCACTGTACTACTTTAGAGTACACTTTAAAAAGCAGGACTAGCATTTTGTTTTTGTTTCTGATTCAGAGCTTTGTGTTTAATATATTTATATATTTTTTAACAATTCATATTTGTTTGCATTCAGTGTTATTTTATTTGATCTATTTCTGTGCTTTTATTTCAATTATACCCTTTTGAATATTTGTGAAGAGCTTTCAGTGTAGGGACGGTACTTTATAAATTTAACTTTGTCCAGTTTGCGCATATGAGATAAATACCCCTCAAAATGGACTGGGTTGGTTTAGTAGTAATAATAATAATACATTTTGGTCACATATTGATCTAGTAGTGTGTGTTTCACCTTAGAGGAACTCGATCCCCTAAGTGAAACCTAAACAAGAGCTCATTAACTGAGTACGACGAGCGTCCTCGTCAGAGGGCTCAGGTCTTATAGGAAAGGGATATTTAGAGTTTGCAAAGCATTGCAAAAACTTTTTAAATTACCAATAAAAATCTTTTCAAGAAACTTCTGGTTGTGTGTGCCAGTCAGCATTTCCTTTGTTGTGACTTCTTATTCTAAAACACTTTCCAAGGTGCTATACATTATGTTTTGCAAATAGAGCTTTATGCTAATGTTCACACCAAGAATAGCCAGTAGGATTTAAATCTGCTCTAATTCAACTTCCCAAACTCTGAACCAGACAAGACTGTTTGTTTGTAAAAGTTTGAAAGGTCCATATAGGTATAATTTTTTGTATTTATTTATTTTTTTGGTCAAGTAGCCCAGAGTTTTGAAACCTTTTCCAAGTGTCTGTGTCAGATCTTTCCTGGTAATTTGGCGTGGGCTGGTTAGTCTGCTCACGGTCTCTGATCTGGTCAGTCCACGTTAGTCCACCTCAAGCCCATTTCCAAGTTCAGTTCCTGTTTTTCAAAACTTGGATAGATGGATGGATATTTTTGATTTCAGTTTTTCTCCTCTTGCTTTAAAAGTAACCTCTCCAGATCAAAATCAGTAGGAACAGTTACAGAATCGTGTTCTAGTTGGAAATGAATGAACTTTTGTCTTTTTCAGAAATGTGAACGGCTGTTGCTTTTCCTGTATTGCCATGAGCTAAGTGTTGACTTCCAGGAGCCCGTCCCACCATCTGTAAGTAAAGCGTTATTTGGTGTTTTCTAACCAGGACATTTTAGAGGGGCTGTTGTAAGAGTAAACTGAGGTGTTTGTCCTTAGTCTTGGGTGAAATGACTGTATGAAAATGCTGCAGTTAGGAAATACTATTTTGACATACGAGGTGTGATCAAAATATGCGGTGAATTTTGATGCAGAGCACCATCCAAGAGCAACGCAAAACGATTCAATGAAGGTTCTGACATGTCCATCCTAGAGTCTAGTTTGTGACGAGTTTCATTTGTGTTGTTGTAAATGGATATTGAGCAATGCATTAACATGAAATTTTGTTTCAAATTGCAAAAAGCTCGGGAAGCCCATGACATGTTAAAATTGGTTTATGGTGACACTGCACCGATGATTAAGACTGTTTACAAGTTGTTTGATGTATTTCGTAATGGATCTGACTCGGTTGAAGACGAGAAAAGATCAGGACGTCCTTCAACATCAATAACCGAGGAAAATGTTGAAATGGTTTCATTCTTCATCATGACAACGCTCTTTGTCACACATCCCTTCTAGTACGATAATTTCTGTCGAATAAAAACATTACGCTGTGTCCGCATTCCACCTTATTTGCCGGATCTGGCACTGTGTGACTTCTGGCTGTTCTCTAAATTGAAAATGGCCATGAAAGGCAAACAATTTCAACATCTATTGAGGACATCCAGGCAACCGCGACAACCCAACTAAAGAAACTCTCGAAAGAAAACTTCCTGGACTGCTTCGCAAAGTGGCAGGAGTGTTGGGATAAGTGCATTCGAAGTGGGGGAGAGTATTTTGAGGGTGACTAGTAGTTGTAAATCTTTTACTGCAATAAACATTTCTTTTTTAAACATGCACTGTATTTTTTGATCACACCTCGTATGAACTGCCTGAGGCTGGTTAAATGTTCATTCACAAAGAGATACAGAAGGCTCCGAAATTGAAGAAGGGCAGGTTTGAAGTTACTGTATCTCATTTTGGTTGCATTGTGGGTGTTTGCCCAGGAACTGAAGTAAGTGAGGATTAAGACTGGGTTATTATCACCTAGCAGGAAGACAAAAGGAAAAATGCGTAACAGTGTGAAAGCAAAAAGAAGTGCTGTTTAAACATACATGTCAATTGGTCTGAAATGTAAAGGTGCTACGGATAGCAAGATGGGCAGCAGCAGCTGTGGAGGAGCAGGCCCAGTGACACCAGTTGCTTTGTCAAGCCTCTGTGATTTAGGCTTTTAGTAGAATATATAAAAGGAAAGCAGTGTTTATTCATTTAAAAAAAAAAAAGATTTTTTTTTTTCAAATGTGGAGTAGTAGAATATTATTTATCTTGAAGTCAATCATGTGCTGGCCGAGAATCAGATAATACATTTTTAAGCCCAAATGTCAACTGTTAGCAGTGATTGATTTCCTCTTTCTGTTTTGTTAATAATTTTTTACCCAAGTGCCCTGCTGTGTGTGTAGCCCTTCCATCAGACCTTTCAAGCTCTCCAAGCACCCATGGCATGTTTTCTATAACATTGCCATCTAAAGAAAATAATACAGTATTATACTATGTGTCCCATGTTGGAGTTGTAGAAGAGACTGGATGTGTGTTTATGCAATAGCATTGTTTGTCAGATGTTTTGTCTTTGTCTTTTGTCTATTAGATCTCTGTAACAATGTCTACTGTTTTTGTACTTTCCTGCTGCAAACAAATTTCCCTCTGGGATGCCTTGATGCTTGTTTCTGTATAGACTAAGGATCCCTGGCTTAAGAAAGGAGAGAACGACCGATGGACAATCAAACGTGGTCTTTATTATTCTGAATGGTTGAAAGTGTTTCGTCTCCTTCAAACTCCCTTAGCACTGCTTCTTACATTCTGTGTTCTTGCATTCAGTTCAAGTACAATTACTTCCTCTACTTTAATGTGTCATGTTATAGTAGACTCCAAACAGTGAGGTAGGCTGTGACATATACTGTACTGTACGTAGCTTTGATCTGAAGAAGCCAGGGTGGAACTTCGAACCTCCAGCAGCATACATTAGCTGCATTGTTCCTGGCAAAAAGTGGTCTAGCATTAGTTTTTATTGCCAAGACGTTCATACTCCTATGTTTGCCACCATATCAACCAAAATGAGGTTTCTCAGGGATTTGGCTTCTAGGGAAGTGTAGGATGGAACAGGAACCTGATTTGGGGGAGCACTGCATTTATTCTCTGTACAGTAATCCGTCCTCGATTGCATGGGTTGCGTTCCAGAACCCCCCGCGAAAGGTGAAAATCCGCAAAGTAAAAACCATATGTTCATATGGTTATTTTTATATATTTTAAGCCCTTAAAAACTCTTCCACATTCTTATAAACGTTTCCCGCACAGTTATACAGCATAAACCCTTTGTTGTTCCCTTAGATATTAGGTAAGACTCGTTGAAATTATGTATGTAAACACACTGTTTATATACAGTACACCCTAAATATTATTTTAAAGATATCGAGTATCTCCGTTATCACATATGTTACAGCCATTATGACAGACAGGCCACCAGCTATAAATATGTGCAATGCAAGAAAAATTGCATACAGTAAAATGTGTGTACAATGACACTAAACGTATGTACATGTAATAAGTACTGTACGTAGAAAATTATTTTATGGTTACTCGCCAGCAATGACACGACGACTTGTCCGATAACGATGAGTTTAATTATTATTGCACAACAAAGGAGAGCGTTACAGCTCTTCTAAAGGAGCCTCTTCAGGTGATGTAGCACCGCCGTTGTTCTTCTTCTGGCAGTCTTCAATCCAAATCCCTAAAGCAGATTCCGGACTACTGCCTTATTACATCCACTTAAAACTCGTTTTGCGCCCTGGTTAAAGGACACTGTGGCCATAGATCTTATATTCTTTTTCTCCTTTTTAAATAAAAAGAATTGTGGACTCATTGATGCTGTAATGGCGTCCTGCAGCGGTGTAGCTGTCTCCTTCCTTCAACATATCCATAACTTTTACCCTGTCGGCAATCGTTAACATCTTCCGTTGGCGCTTGGGCATGGCCCCTGAAGCAGTAGCAGGAGCAGATTGTTTTGGAGCCATAATGAAGGGCTTGACTATGAACAAAGATAAACCCAAAAAAACACAAAAGTTAACTCTTTACACAGCAAAACACTTTAATGCTGAATGAGCGAAACAAGAATTTGTGGTTAACGCAGCGGAATCGAATTCGGCGCTCCGTCGCTGAGCCAATCGGCACACAGGAGCTCCTGTGTGCTGATTGGGTAGCTTCTCAGCCATCTGCCAATAGCGTCCCTTGTATGAAATCAACTGGGCAAACAAACTGAGGAATCATGTACCAGAAGTAAAAAGACCCATTGTCCGCAGAAATCCGTGAAGCAGCGAAAAATCCGCGTTGTATATTTAGATATGCTTACATATAAAATCTGTGATAGAGTGAAGCCGCGAAAGTCAAAGCACGATATAGTGAGGGATTACTGTAAATGGAAACACTGCCAGGGAGTGTGACGGCATAGGACCTCCCTGCTCCCATTTGCTGTCCTTTTACCGTATTACTGTATGTTTTAAGACTATTATGTATGTACATATATGGATATACATTTATTCAGATGGATTTTGCTATATTGGGAATCTGGGTAAAGTATTTCTGAATAATTAGAGCCTAGTTTTTTCTACACCTAAAGCAGTGAACCAAGACAGAGATTAGTGGGGGGGTCTTGTCTCCACCTTTTGGCTTGCTGCTTTTCCTTGCCAGTACTATATTTTGTTTATTGCTTTGTTTAGATTGTGCCTGATTATTACAAGATCATCAAAAGACCAATGGATTTGTCACTTGTGAGAAGGAAACTCCAAAGACGAAATACGCACCATTATCAGAAACCTGAAGACTTTGTTTCAGATATCAGGCTAATCTTTAAAAATTGTGCAGAATTTAACGAGGTGAGTAATTTTTACTGTTTTGTAGTACCCTTGCTCTAATAGCCAAGAATCTAGAATCCAAATCTTCCTCCACCTACTCCTCTCTTGAAGCACTTTAATCTTGCTGTTCATAGTTTATCTGATGCATGGAATGGGATAAGACGATCTCAGTGAAAGTGCTTCATTGACAAATTTGAAGGGTTTTTTGCTTTTATTTACATGTTGTTTAGTTTGAAGGCAGGTGCTTACCACACTTTCTTAGCTCACAGTGGACATACTAGCCAGGAATCTGGGTGGGTTAGTTGCAGGGGTTTTCTACCTGTCTTTACAGTACCTGGTTATTTGTTGCTTTAGTATACTGAATGACTGTATAATATTTATCTCCTGAAAAAAGACCCCCATGATGCATTACCAGGTGACTAGATGTTTCTGCACAGCTTTATTTAAAGCCGACTGTAATATAAACACTTGGTGCTTTCTACCAATCACCTTTATATGGTATGATTTATTAAAACCATGTGGGACAGAAACGAAGCACCATTGTTCTTTGCTTAAATGTCAAATGTATGCCACACCATGAATTAAAAATGGCAATAATAAGGACGTCACTCTTGTTTAAATAAATAAATTCCTGTGACATTATGCATATTAAAACAATCAATTAAATGGAATGTGTAATTTAAATCTGATTACAATGCAGTACTTGTGAGGTATTCAAGTGTCAAGTTTCTATTAGAATTCCAGATATTTTACTGACATAGCAAACGGATATCAGGAACTGTTTCTCTTCTATTTAAATAATTAATATATAGTAGCTTTGTTCTTCCTCTTGCTACTAATCATTTTTATTGAGCACACACAATGCATGCAGTATAGTCTGTTTTAGAGTAGCAAAAAGCTGGAGAAAATGTGGTATCACTTCATGACAGAGTGTGTACGGCCAAAGGGCCCAGACATATTAAACGCCAGAGCAGTCCAGAGGTGCAGCTTGACCTCAGTGTAGGCTAATGTGTGGAAAATATGTGAATTTCACATTAGTTAGAAAATTCATCCGGAATGAAAGCTCTGGTCTTAGCTGCACAAGTGAACATCTTTTTTTCCTAGAGCATGTTAAATCAGGGCAGATTCTTAAATGGGCGTTGTTTGTGTTCTTTGATTGATTGAATGAATAGGCATACGCAGCTGCTTGCAAAAGTCTTCATACTCTGCTAAATGCAAAATGGAAGTGGAGGACACTTTCATTGATCTTCAGAACACATTCTGAACTTTAAACTGTTTATCCAAACACCTGACTCCCTCGGTGCTTTTAAGAAGACTTTGAAGACATTCCTGTCTTCTAAATATTTTCCTAGTTGCTAATGGTTTTGATGCTTGGGTCTGTCTGAAGTTAAAGTAAGGCTAACTAGGCTTGTGCTTCGGTCAATTTAATGCTTACTTATTTTTAACACTAGAATCCCTGAAGCCTATGAAAAAAGTCATAATGCCAGGCCACCTTAAATTCCTTCACATCTCTTCATCGGTGTCTTTGTTTTGCAAATGTGTCAATCGGCACAAGCAGCAAGAAGCCTGCTATCCCATCTGACGTAGCTGAAGTTCTCCCAGCTCAACTCTGCTTATATGTGTGTGAGGTGCCTTGAGTTGTATAGGGTAAATAATATATCGGTATTTGGAATACATACATTTCATGTGTGTTCCGTGTCTACAATGATCTGTGTAAATGTAGGATGACAGGAAATGCGAGGCAAGAAATGTTGAACACATAACTAAAACCTTTTTCATGTTCTACTAAGAATTAGCAAAATGCTGACATGAAATGTATAATGTGTGAAGACTGAAGTCCAAATATCAAATAAACACTTTCATAGAAGGTACACATATAACAAAACACGTGTACTTTTATCCAGGAATATAACCGAAGAAAAAGACACGTCTGCTTGGCCAGTGCAGAGGTAAGAACTGCTGTCTCATAATCAAAAGGTTGCGGGTTTGATTCCTTGTCCTTCCTGCATTTATCGTTTTGAGTATTGAGCTGCGTTTATTGTTTGATTTGAGTCTGTAACAGCCGGTGTAACTGTATAAAAGGTTTTTTTTTTTTTTTTTTTTTTCTTTTCAGTTTTGTTGTCACAGTCGCATTCACACTAACCCCGATCTGACACTGCTGTTTTCAATTAAAGACGTGCTATAACAGGGGTGAACTCAGATGAGGATGAGGGTTGTACATCGGAGAAAGAGTACAGAAGTCCACTCACATATAAGAACAATGCAGTAAGAGGTCGGGCGTCATCCTGCCAGTCAGTCTGCCCCACACCTGTCGTCCTACGAAAAAGCACGGCTTACAGAGCTTGCCAAGGTATCGTGCAAAATCCTGTTTGTATGTTTTTTTGATAGTCTTTTTATATAAAAAATATTTATATGTTACTTATATAAAAGCCAAATTGAATGTTGTTTACATTGATTTATTTACAAATCTTCTTACAGCATAAACGCACAAATAGACTGCAGAGCTTCCAGTGTTTCACCGTCATGGGCATGCTCACAACGTACATGTGCAATGGTTATAAAGCTGTGATTGTGGTAATAAAGTTAATGGAGCCATGTCTGGACAAAGGCAGAATCAGAACAACATACAACTTCTTTACTTTGCTTTCGCTGGCTAATAGACTGCTGCTCCGCAACAAAACTCTGCTTGGTAACATAAATAAAGTGCAACAGTAGCTTCAACCTGCAGTTACAGTATAGACACTTCAGCACGGAGCTATGGTACCAAGAATGCAGACAGACTTCTTCTTTTTGGGCAAATACACATTCAGCATGGCACTGCCAGATCTAAATACTAGCGTGGAGAATTGCTCATGCACTGAAATGACTTTAGCTGCAGGTGGAAGCTACTGTTGCTCTTTACATAACTGATCTTTTCTTAAATAAAGGAATGGCTTTGCACATGTACTTTGTCAGCATGCCTATGTCAATCAAACACAGGAAGCTCTGCAGTTTAGTTGTAACTTTACGCTGTAGGAAGATAAATAAATCAAGGTAAATAACATTCAATCTGGCTTTTGTATAAGTAACATATAAATGTTTTTTTATTTAAAGACCATCAACAAAACATAACCACAAACAGAACTTTGCACAATACCTTGGTGAGCTCTGTAGGCCCTGCTTTTTTGTTCAAGGACATGTGTATGGCAGATTCACTGGCAGGATGGCACCCGATCTCTTGTTGCATCCAAATGGTGCCATCTTTCTTAAGCATGGTGCCACTGTGTTGTTCCTATGTGTGAATGGACTTTTCTTGTGGGGAGGTCTTCTCTTTCTCCAATGGAGAACCCTCGTCCTCATCACCTCTGTTAAAATATTTCTTTATTTGAAAATTAAGTGTCAGATCTAGGTACCATAAATTTACACTGGCTCTTACAGACTCAAATCAAATGTATGTTTTTATTCAATAATCTATACTAATAAAAGGCAAAGCCCTCACTCACTCATTCACTCACTCACTCACTCATCACTAATTCTCCAACTTCCCGTGTAGGTAGAAGGCTGAAATTTGGCAGGCTCATTCCTTACAGCTTACTTACAAAAGTTGGACAGGTTTCATTTCGAAATTCTACGCCTAATGGTCATAACTGGAAGGTATTTTTCTCCATTAACTGTAATGGAGTAGAGCTGCAAAGACGTAGGGGGCGGAGTTTCGTGTGACATCATCACGCCTCCCACGTAATCACGTGAACTGACTGTCAACGCAGTACGTAGAAAACCAGGAAGACCTACAAAAAGCGCTTAAGAAAACATGCATTATATAATTGAGAAGGCAGCGAAACAATAAGAAGCGAGCGGGTGACATATACTACCATATTCATGAGTGCTGCTACCTCGGAAAGAAAGCAAGGTGTAAACCTAAACTTTAAATTAAGTTCATAGACAGGCTACCGCTGGCGTTTCACATGCCCACAGGTAATGCGGGATACAAGTTTAATGAGAGGACGCAGGATATAAACGAGAGTTTTGATCACTTTGTAACTAAGTTAAAATTGTAGGTGAAGGGGTGTGCTTATGCAAATTCCGAGAGACTGTGTTTGTGGGGGAGTCACGTCATCATCTCCCCTCCCATTTACCTCAAGTTAATACACACGCTGTCTCTATAGAGTTTCTCCACACTGAATCCTCCAGGCACTACTTACAAAAGGTCACATTGACAAGCGTGTTACGCTATTTTTAAAATCTTTCCTTTTCTTAGCACAAGCACAGCTGAGAAGCTTCGATGCATGTGCTCCATAACGCTGAAAAATAATGCATTTAATCACACTTTGCATTACAAGCAAAGGGAGCTTTTGTCAATGCATGATTTCCTGGTACACCGATTACATTGATCAGCGCATCCCGATTCATTTTACCCTCGCACCACCTTAGTTTGAGAAGAAGTATGAAAAAATATGAGGTTAACACAGAAAAACAGATCACCAATTCAAGCTTTATGAATAATCGATTCGCCATCAATAATTGTTTTGGTAAAGCCATCCTCCTTCCATTTTATAATTTTTCCGCCACTAGCCATGATTAAATGAACGGTAAAAAGTAAGAGCGGCGAGGTGACTTATTTAGGCAGGAATATATATGATAGCAACACTCATGACAATGTCAATCATGTTACGTTATTATTAAAATGTTTCCTTTTCTTTTTCATTACTTCTTTAACACACTACTTCTCCGCTGTAGCGGGTATTTTGCTATATATATATATATATATATAATATATGAATGACCTCCAAAGAGCGCTGAGACTTTTGATATCATGAACGTGTGTGCAAAAGGGTCTCCTGCCCAGCAAAAGTCGAGCAGCCAGCGGCGCGCATAGCTGTGCCGGCCTTTGAGACGCTGACTGCGCTTCTGCCTTAAGTCAAAGTGAGCACTTTTAATTTTTTTCATCCGCCCCCTGAGCTATAGCCCAGACAAGTGCAAACACGGACCCCTTTTCTACACCACGGCAAAATAATATTAAGGCGATTCACACTTTCTTTTGCACGTATACGATTATCAGGTCCTCAGCTCGGATTATGAACACACGCATACGAGTGGAGGACTCACAGTGCCATCACAGCCGATTAATGGCGGGACGTCTCACCAGTCTACACAAGACCCACCGCGACTGTCGCCAAAAGGCGATCATAACGTCAGCGAACACATCTCTCTATACTATATAAAAGAAAAGGCAACTTTCCTTTCTTTACACCTTTTTCCTTTTATCCCAAACCAAAGCCTTTCTCTCTTAACACGGCAGAGGACACAAAAATAATTTTCTTTAATTGCCGGTAAGGCACATTACCAGAGGCACAAATTTGAACGTTCACATAGAAAATGTAATTTCTATACCACAGCCGTCGTGTAGCGCCTTTCAAAAGGGATCTACTACCGAGAGATGATCCATATACATTTTAGCTGCTGTTAGTTACTTACCTGTTTTGTTACACAGTCTTTAAAATGTAGTTTACCCCAACCACTCCAGTAGTGCTCAATGTACCTGTACTTCTTAAAACGTTAATGTTTTACTGTTTAATAACTTATAGACTATATTTCATTATTTTTCCCTTGCACTCAGTGACCAAAGCTATACACACACATATAGACACATACAAACATACACACAAGTATATGTATATATATATATATATATATATATATATATATATATATATATATATATATATATATATATATATATATATATATATACACACACACACCCCTATCTAGATTATATATATATATATATATACACACACACACATACATACATACATACATACATACATACATACATACATACATACACATATATATAATTTGTGTGTGTAGATATGTATATAGATATGTAGATATGAAGATATGTATGTGTATATATATATATGTATATTATATATATATGTATGTATGTGTGTGTGTGTATATATATATATATGACAGCAGCAATCCAAGCTGTGAGAAAACAGTAAAAGGAGGCGTGTCAGACGTGTGGTACATTTTCTGATGCAGCTACGAAAACAA
The DNA here is from genome assembly GCF_016835505.1 of Polypterus senegalus. Taxonomy (NCBI): domain Eukaryota; kingdom Metazoa; phylum Chordata; class Cladistia; order Polypteriformes; family Polypteridae; genus Polypterus; species Polypterus senegalus. The sequence continues at coordinate 101,481,890 of NC_053164.1, forward strand.
CTTTGTGACGCTACCACCAAATACACAAAACAATTACTTTGACAATCATGTTACATTATTTTTAAAATGTTTCCTTTTCTTTTCATAACTTCTTTAACACATGACATCGCTAAGCTGGTATTTTACTATATATATATATATATATATATATATATATATATCACAGCGACACTCATAACAGTGACAAAACAATTACATTGACAATCATGTTACGTTATTTTCAAAATGTTTCCTTTTCTTTCTCTTTCCTTCTTTAACACACTACTTCTCCGCTGCCAAGCGCGGGTATTTTGCTATATATATTTATATATATATATATATATAGATATAGATATAGATATATAGATATAGATATAGATATAGATAGATAGATAGAGGTGTATATATATAGATATAGATATAGATAGATAGATATGAGAACAACACTCATATCAATGACAAAACAATTACATTAACAATCATGTTACGTTAGTTTTAAAATTTTTCCTTTTCTTTTTCGTACCTTCTTTAAAACACTACTTCTCTGCTGCGAAGCGCGGGTATTCTGCTAGTAGTAACAATAAGAGCAGCTCACTATTTGGAACAGTAAATGCAAGAAGAACCCAGAATCGAACCTGCAACCTCTTGATTATGAGACAGTGTTTCTTACCTCTGCACCAGCCAAGTGGTCGTGTCCGCATTGCACCCTAACCCAATTTCATTTTCTTTCTGCTATATTCCTGGATTAAAGTGCACTTGTTTTGTTATACATATGCCATTTATGAAAGTGTCTGTTTGATATTTGGACTTCAGTCTTCACACATTATACATTTCATGTCAAAATTTTGCCAATTATTACTATAACCTGAAAATAGTTTTTGTTGTAGTTACTTTTCTTGCCTCGCATTTCTTGTCATCATACAGTTACACAGATCGTTGTAGACCCGGAACACACACAAAATGTATGTTTTACAAATAATGAGATATTATTTACCCAATATAATTTAAGGCACCTCACACTCCGATAAACAGACTTGAGCTGGGAGAACTTCAGCTGCGTTGGTGGGGGATGGGATTGCAGGCTGCTTGTGCCGATTTGCACATCTGAAAAACAAAGACGCTGATGAGGAGGTGCGAAGGAATTTAAGGTGGCCTGGCATTGCGAGTTTTTTCGTAGGCTTCAGGGATTCTATTGTCCAGAGCATTCTTTACTTGTTCTGGTCAATTTTTTTTTGTAACTGTAATCTACTAAATGATGACTTGATGATCTGGACGTTATTTGTAAGTTGCAAAAGCTTTTTCTGAATTAATCAAAGTAAACGTTAACAAACAGAGAAATTTTCAAAAGTGATTTAAAAAAAATGTAAAGGTTTAGCTGATTATATGAGCTTCTAAGCTTGCGCAACAGTTCAAGCACACTGAGTAAAACTGATGACTGCTAACCACAATTTAAGTTGTCTTCACGTGTCAACATCTCATTTTTCATAATTATTCACTGCTTTAAATAGCGCAATATGAACTTATTTGTAAATTAATCTCATTTCGCTTTCACAGTTGTTTATGTATTGTTTGAAATTTACATCACACTTTACAAAAAAATAAATGTGGTTTTAAGCTTTTAAAATTACAGTAGTTTGGCAAATGGGAGTTGCATGATTCCAAATGGCGGCCATAGGAAGAGAACCGAAACAGTTCTGTCATCTTAGAAGTGTAGCATGCTTTATTCATGTAATACGTTTAGTAGATATTCAGTATTAACCCTTAGATATATTAGTAAGTAGTATCCATACCTTCAACCATTCTCTAATCCCACAGAGGGCCAAGGTGTAGGACCAGTTTCATTAAAAAATAGATAGATACTTTATTAATCCCAAGGGAAATTCACATAATCCAGCAGCAGTATACTATAAACAATATTAAATTAAATAGTAATAAAAATTAAAAAATGAAAAAAATAAAAATAAAATTAATGTTAGCATTTACTCCCCCGGGTGGAATTGAAGAGTCGCATAGTGTGGGGGAGGAACAATCTCCTCAGTCTGTCAGTGGAGCAGGACAGTGACAAAAGTCTGTCACTGAAGCTACTCCTCTGCCTGGAGATGACACTGTTCATTGGATGCAGTGGATTCTTCATGATTGACAGGAGTTTGCTTAGTGCCCGTCACTCTGCCACAGATGTTAAACTGTCCAGGTTTATTCCTACAATAGAGCCTGCCTTCTTAACAAGTTTGTCCAGGCGTGAGGCGTCTTTCATCTTTATGCTGCCACCCCAGCACACCACTGCGTAGAAGAGGGCACTCGCCACAACTGTCTGGTAGAACATCTGCAGCATCTTATTGCAGATGTTGAAGGATGCCAACCTTCTCAAAAAGTATAGTCTGCTCTGACCTTTCTTACATAGAGCATCAGTATTGGCAGTCCAGTCCAATTTGTCATCCAGCTGCACTCCCAGATATTTAAAGGTCTGCACCCTCTGCACACAGTCACCTCTGATGTTCACAGTGTCCATGAGGGGCCTAGGCCTTCTAAAATCCACCACCAGCTCCTTGGTCTTGCTGGTGTTCAGGTGTAAGTGGTTTAAGTCGCACCATTTAACAAAGTCTTTGATTAGCTTCCTGTACTCTTCCTCCTGCCCACACCTGACGCAGCCCACAATAGCAGTGTCATCAGCAAACTTTTGCATGTGGCAGGACTCCGAGTCATATTGTGATAATATATTAAATAATTGAAAGTTTGTTTTCCAAGATAGTGTCCTGAAACCCTATAAACCAGTAAAGCCATGAAATGTGTAAAACTTCAGGACCTCATAAATGGCACATGTACTGTGTTTCCAGTAAAGTGATTAATTGAGAGAAATAAAATTGGTAAAAGCACATTATTAAAAACAAAAAGTTATGAGAAATTTGTACTTTCTGCCAGCTAAATTATTTTGATGGGTATACAAATGCCACTGATGTGTCTGTACAACCCTGAGGATTCATTATTTTTGGTTTAAGAGAGAATTTGTTAAATGTGAGCATTTAGTCTTAAGGTGTCCGCTCACACAGTTTTTAGATCTGTTAAATTGCTGTCCACTCAAACATACTTTGGCATTGTGTAATATATGTGGGAATTGTACTTGGAAATAATCAGAACTTATTTTAAAATTTTCTCCTTTGAAAGAACATACAGTAGTTCTTCAGCGAATTTCAGAAATACAGCACTGTTAGTGCATGAGGTAAGTGACAGCAGAAACAAAACGCAAGATTTTAAATGCACATTTCCAAATGGGTCTTTCTGCTTATAATGTGGCATGTTGATTATTCTTTTAATTTCTTAAAATTGTGACAAATAGTAGCAAATGTTAAATCATTTTGCAAAAAGCTGAATATTTGTCTCCCAAACATAGGTGTGCTAGCTTAATATGAAACTCTAAACTGGCCTGGTCTCGGTCACTGCAGGTTTGTACGTCTGCCTGCCCACCAAGCGATGATTTGGAATTTCATTCAGGATTGCCTTCTCTGTTGCCTGGTACTGCCTGGGAAAACCCTGTAATTGATAAAGTGAATTCAGAGAATAGGTGGATATTCTTCAGTAAATCATCTTGGTCGGCCTGACTGACTCTTAAAATGTTTTCTGTTTCACAGCCGGATTCTGAAGTTGCCCTCGCTGGCAAGGTCTTGGACGATTTTTTTCATGAAAAGTTGAAACTTCTGTACCCTGATAAAAAGTTTCCTCTTCCTGAATCTACCAAGCCAGCACGAGAACACACAACTTTCAGCGATGATTCGGATGATGATGATGATGATGATGATTTTATTCAACCCAAAAAGAAGCACTGGAAAACAGAAGAGCGACTCAAGAAGACTTTACTCATGTAATGTGCTGTACATAGGGGAGCGAAATTTCTACCTGGCAAATTTCAAAACATTTGCCTCTTTGGTCATATCTCAGACACCATTTTTTTAAATCGTGCAGTATACAGTATCTTCTACTGTATTTTTTATTAGCATTGGAAAATATTTTAATGTGAAACACTTTTTAAACCGTGGAATAACTTTTTATAGTTCTTTCAAGAATATGTAAAGAAAAAAGCGATGGTATATTCTGAAAGTAAATTCTGAGAATCGGTTAAACAGTATTAAAAATATTTAATATAACCTTTTCATAGACTAATATGAGCCCAAATTTTAAGATGAATAATGAAAAATACATCTGTACTATAAACCAAATATTGTGGAACTTTTATTATTTTCTTTACCTCTTGAGGGGCTTTTGTTCAATTTCAGTCACATACACTGTTAAAACTGTGCAGATTATCCCAGGATGCAAGACACTAAAAATGTAATCTGCTAACGTGAAAAAAAAATACATTTAACAATTATGTTTCATTTATCTGTGTGTGTATTTTCAGTTTTAGCTACCATTTATTATTTTCTTATGTCTGTTTGCTAGTTATGAAAAATATCAAAGGTTTAATGTAAATAAGTCAATTATTCAGTCCAGACCAATTTTAGTTTAGGATATTGCAGTTCTCACATGACCTCATAATGTTCGGCATTTGCCTTTTAAAGCAAAGGTACGCCACTGCACAGAACAGCAGGAGGCTCTACGTATTTTATTTGTCAAGGTTTAAAACTGCAGTTTGTTTAGCACATGTAATTAAGTATGTCACTTCCACTTAGTTTTTAAAATATATATACAGTAGAGTCTTGCTTATCCAACATTCTGTATTATCCGACGTCCCACCGCAAAAACAAAAAAATGCATCAATCGGCAACAAGAACTGCAAGTTGCGAGCGTAGTGAATTTTTTGTTGCTAAGTTCATTTTTTCAGTTTTGTTGTAATACATGATTACAGTGGATTATGTGGCCAGCCCTCTCTCTCTCTTGCACACGTGTGTGTCTGCGTCTCTCTCTCTCTCTCTCTCTGTCGTGCGCGCGTGTGTCTGCGTCTCTTTGTCTTTCACTCTCTCTCTCTCGCGCGCGCGTCTCTCTCTCTCGCATGTGTGCGTGTCTGCGTCTTTCTCTCTCTCTGCACTGGGAATGCACAGGGAGAGAGACTGAACACGTGCGGAAATCATCGGCGTGCACAAACCGAAAGTGAAACTGGCTTGTTCCTATACTTTTTAGTCATAACCCAATTTGTACGTGTCCAGAGACGTTCGTGAACTGAGGTTCCAATGTATTAGGTTCATAATGTGTAAAATTATAACATAGTTTGACGTTTAATAGGCTTTTTCATAACACCTCCCATTATCCGACATTTTCGCTTATCCGATGTTCTGCCGGCCCATTTATGTCGGATAAGCGAGACTCTACTGTATATAGTATTGTGCATTGTGGGCTGCAGGCAGCACTGCTTTGTGGTACCATAACGACGCAGTTTATAGATGTATTAGTGAAGACAAATGACCAAAACAGCAATATGATTAAAACTGTAAAGATCACAGCCATAGTAGTGACTTCAGTAAAAGGTAACTGTTTATCCACAAACAAATCACTTTCTTTAAATTATTTTCTCCAAATGAATTAAGACTCATATAAAGGAGGACATTTACCATAGAAGTGCTTTGTACCTTTTTTTTTTTTTGCATACTACCCTTAAATTGCTTAGCTCTTTTTTTAGGTTTTGCATATGTATTGTAAATCAACTTTTTTAATACTAAAATTAGTCTATATATTTTAGTCGAAAAATCCCAAAGGCAATACATAGTGCACTTGTTTAAACAATCCAACAACTGGACCTCAGTCTGGGTAATGGAGTAACTTGTTTAGGGCCATGTGGTACATCAGTGGTTAGGACTGAAACTGGAACACTGGGCTTTGTAGTCCATCTTCTTAGCCACATGACCAGATTGCCTCCAAAGTTCGTTTCAGGAGTCTAAAACAGAAGTATAATCTATAAATAAAAGGCAAGTTGTTATTTGGCACCACAAATGAATTTCACATGAATTTCATCCATCCTTTATTCAACCCGCTATATCCTTCTGTCTTCGTAAATAGATACTGTTGTCTGTCTGTCCATATCTGCTTTTATATAGCCCCACGTCTGATCTGTCTGTCTGTCTGTCTGATCAGGCACACTTTTCATTTGTCTTGTACTTTGCTAATCCCTTTATTATTTTACAGTATTGCATTTGCATCAGTGCAGGTGAGCAGCACGTTTCTCTTTATGACTTTGAAATATATATATATATTTTGTTTTGTTTAACCCTTTTTTGTCTGTTTACTGTAACTTGAAACAATGCTCAGTGTTTTGATTACAACTCCATGTGATTCAGTGGTCACTGAACATTAGCAAGACAGTCTGCATCAGACAGCATTGAGTGTACACATGAGGCTTACATCTGGCAAACTGTAATGTGTACAAATCATTCTGGAGTTTTTTTTTTTTCTTTTCATTTTTTTTGAATAATAAAGCCATAGTCTAATTTGCAAGATCTAGGGTATTTATGTAGTGAATGTCTTATTGATAACTCAGCTTCCTTCACAGAGAAATTACCAAACAGAAACTTTCAGTTGTTACTCTTCAGAACCTCCTACCCCAGACAAGTGCTAAAAGTAAAAATACATTAAGCACCTAAAGACCATGACAATGGCGAGTAGTGCCCTGTTACTGCTAGGGTGCTTACCACTTAAATAAAGCTGAACAATCAGGGTGGTTCATCTGGCCATACTTTCAGTAATATTGGGTTTTTACAAAGTCTGAGTTAAGTGGTCAGCAACTACTTATATTTAGGCAGATTTAGGTTCCAACAGCTATAGGGTGGCCACACCACATGCTCCAAGACCCTTTCTAAACTTTTCAACATTCATTTAAGTTGTAGTAATATGCCTGGTGATGACTTCTATAGCGAGATGCTGGCCAAGAAATCTCTTCAGCCAATAAGAGGTCAGAATAGCAGAGGTGTGTTCTGGTAGATCAGTTTCATACTCGGGATGTCTTGATGTTGAAAGAAGCCAGGCTGACAATATGATTGATAACAGAAATTTTCAAACTAATAGTAAATTGCATAGAATTAAACTTCTTAAAGTAATAAGATCATATGAAGCAACACCCCAATAAAGCAGCAGCTTCATACAATAAAGTCGATGAGACGTGGCTGCCAGATGCGCATAGCGTTCTCTCAGCCAGCCCGGAAGTGATGTCTTTCTGTTGAGTTCTGCTACGCCATGAACTTCTTTCTTACCATTCTAGAAATAAAACATCATATTAAATTTTTTTTCAGAAACACCACTACAAAGAACACGGGGTTAGTAACATCTTAAAAATATAAGTTTTTGGGTGGAATATTCCTTTAAGGAAAAAAAAATCATTAATGGATTGGTCTCATTGCCCGGAGGCTCAAAAAAATCCAACCTCTCCAAACCTTAGTCTAAAAAAAAATCTGAGAATAGCTGAATAACATTTTTCATTTTTAATAATTTAAAATGGCAATCTTTGTTTTTTTAATCTTTATTTTTACATTTTGTACACACAAATATATCCAAAAGTATACTTATCAACATTATGTAAGTGTTCTCAGTAATCGGAAATTATTTCTTCCTCCACCTCATACAGCTAACATTGCGTACAAAGATTTACTCTACGCTTTTGGAATTACATTTATTTCAAACAATAGTCTACTAAAATTATACATTAAATAAAACTCTTAAGTAATATTGTCTTTTATACACTTGAACTTTGTACATCTCATTAAAACATTTTAAACGATTTCTAAAATCATGTATTGATGAAGCGTAATGTTCCATACCATGTCTACAATAACCTGTTTCTAACGTACTAAGTTGTTGATTTATTTCGTGTTATTCCAGGGCTGAAGGCACGACGTGTTTTGATTTCTCTTGGATTTTCCATTGTTCTTTTTTGTGTTTGGCAATTTAAAACGATGACATTATTAAATTGGAGCCATTTGTGTCTGCTGTTAACTGACCAAGTCCGTTTAGCCACCAGGTACATACCAAGGTATTTGGTGCTCTTGATCAGCTCCACCACTGAGCCCTCAATGTGCAGATCATGGGCCTTCCTGAAATCCACAAACATCTCTCTTGCCTTGTCCACATCAGGAGGCGGATTGTTGCACTTGTACCTGTCTGCCAATTGTCTTATCTCCATTCTGTAAGCTGACTGATCCCCATTGCTGTTTGAGACTCGCCAAAATGTTGCATCATCCGCTAACTTAATACGATAAGAGTTGTATGCAGCCATACAAGTGAGAGGCAGCAGGCCTAGGATGTATCAGTGCTCAGCGTGATTTTCCTGGAGATGGTCTTTCCAAAGTGGACTGTGTGGGGTCTCTTTGTCTGGAAGTCGCCTAGGTAAGTGGTGTAGCCCAGCAGACCCAGCCTCCCTATGAGCTGCTGAGGGATTGTGGTGTTAAAAGCTGAACGGAAGTCGATGAAAATGCGTTCTAGCATAGATGGAGAGTAGATGATAACTGCATCTTCAGGGAATGGTCTGGGCGATAGTCATGTGATGTATAAAGTCTGGCTTTTAAGTGGCCCAGAATTAACCTCTGGAAGCACTTCATGATAACAGGCGTGAGTGCTACAGGGCAACAGTCATTGAGGCAACAGACAAAGGACTTCTTTGGCATAGTTATGGTGGTGATTTTGAAACACTTAAGGATGCCTGCCTCCCTCAAGGAAATGATAAAAATGTTTGTAAAGGTAAGCGTCAACTGCTTTGTACTTTCCCTGAGCACTCAGCCAGGTATGTAGTCTAGTGCAGCAGCTTTGCGTAGATTAACTTTCACCAAAGCTGTTCCTACATCAGCAGTGGACATGCACAGTACCTGTTCTTCCTGAGGAGGAATGGGCTTCAAACCGTGCACAGAAGTTATTTAGAACATCTTTAAGGGAGGAAACGCCACTGCAGACATGTGGTGAGGTCTTAAGTATCTGTGATGGCTGGGAGACTCTGCCACATGTGCTGTGGATTTTCATGTCATACTCTCGCTTAGGTGCTTTGGTCCCCAAAGATAGGTTTGCCTTGTCACATGATCAGATGGCAGCATTACAAGTTTTTAACAGTGCATGTTCCTCTAATGTCACACACAGTTTCTAATTTTCAGAAGTTCTGAAGGTCTGTGAGAGAGTATCGCCATCTATGCACTTGTTAATGTAGCCAGTGATCAGATGGCCATAGGTGGCAGCTACTTTAAACAGGGCCCAGTCTGTGTGATCAAAACAGTCCTGCTGCACTGGAATAACTTCTTTTGGCCTCATTTGTTTGAGAATTGTGCAAATAAATCAGGCAAGTTAGGTAATTGACCTCACAACTGCTCAGCCCTGGGTTTAGTTTCCAGCCCAGTCACGGGGCAGTTTGAACTTTCTCATTGTAGATGTGGAGATTTTGCTCCCCTACCATCCTCCCAACTTGAGTGTGTTAGTGTCTTGAGCACTGTGTGACAGACTGATGTGTCATCCTGGTTTGATTTCTGCTTCATGCTTGATATTCATTTCATAGGCCGAGGCATTCATCAACAGTCCTGTAAAGAAAAAACAAACCCTTTCAGGAAATGGGTGTATTTTTACATGACTTCTCAAAAGCAATCAAATGTTTGGATTCTTCAGTTTCTTTTAGCCCCATCCTTATAGGTATACAGGTGCCGGTCATAAAATTAGAATATCACGACAAAGTTGATTTATTTCAGTAATTCCATTCAAAAAGTGAAACTTGTATATTAGATTCATTCATTACACACAGACTGATGTATTTCAAATGTTTATTTGTTTTAGTTTTTAATGATTATAACTGACAACTAATGAAAGTCCCAAATTCAGTATCTCAGAAAATTAGAATATCAATTAAGACCAATGCAAAAAAAAGGATTTTTAGAAATGTTGGCCAACTGAAAGGTATGAACATGAAAAGTATGAGCATGTAGAGCACTCAATATTTAGTTGGGGGCTCCTTTGGCCTGTGGATTACTGCAGCGTGGCATGGAGTCGATCAGTCTGTGGCACTGCTCAGGTGTTATGAGAGCCCAAGTTGCTCTGATAGTGGCCTTCAGCTCTTCTGAATTGTTGGGTCTAGCGTATTGCATCTTCCTCTTCACAATACCCCATAGATGTTCTATGGGGTTCAGGTCAGGCGAGTTTGCTGGCCAATCAAGAACAGGAATACCATGGTCCTTAAACCAGGTACTGGTAGCTTTGGCACTGTGTGCAGGTGCCAGGTCCTGTTGGAAAATGAAATCTGCATCTCCATAAAGTTTGTCAGCAGCAGGAAGCATGAAGTGCTCTAAAACTTCCTGGTAGACGGCTGCGTTGACCTTGGACCTCAGAAAACACAATGGACCAACACCAGCAGATGACATGGCACCCCAAACCATCACTGACTGTGGAAACTTTACACTGGACCTCAAGCAACGTGGATTCTGTGCCTCTCCTCTCTTCCTCCAGACTCTGGGAACTTGATTTCCAAAGGAAATGCAAAATTTACTTTCATCAGAGAACATAACTCAGCAGCAGTCCAGTCCTTTTTGTCTTTAGCCCAGGCGAGACACTTCTGACGCTGTCTCTTGTTCAAGAGTGGCTTGACACAAGGAATGCGACAGCTGAAACCCATGTCTTACATACGTCTGTGCGTGGTGGTTCTTGAAGCACTGACTCCAGCTGCAGTCCACTCTTTGTGAATCTCCCCCACAATTTTGAATGGGTTTTGTTTCACAATCCTCTCCAGGGTGTGGTTATTCCTATTGCTTGTACACTTTTTTCTACCACATCTTGTCCTTCCCTTCATCTCTCTATTAATGTACTTGGACACAGAGCGTCTTTAACAATGACCTTTTGTGTCTTGCCCTCCTTGTGCAAGGTGTCAATGGTCGTCTTTTGGACAACTGTCAAGTCAGCAGTCTTCCCAATGATTGTGTTGCCTACAGAACTAGACTGAGAGACCATTTAAAGGCTTTTGCAAGTGTTTTGAGTTAATTAGCTGATTAGAGGGTGGCACCAGGTGTCTTCAATATTGAACCTTTTTACAATATCCTAATTTTCTGAGATACTAAATTTGGGACTTTCATTAGTTGTCAGTTATAATCATCAAAATTAAAAGAAAAAAACATTTGAAATACATCAGTCTGTGTGTAATGAATGAATCTAATATACAAGTTTCACTTTTTGAATGGAATTACTGAAATAAATTAACTTTGTCATAATATTCTAATTTTATGACCGGCACCTGTATGATGATTAAATATTTGTTTAACCATCCAGTGGGTCCTCCGACAGAGAGGGGTGTGTTGACTTGGCTGTCATCATATTTAGTCAACGAGAGATCTGCAAACATTTCAGATTGCCTAAGTCAAGTGTCCTTGGATGTTATGTAAATATTAACCATTCCCGCATTTCTGTGCTTTGCCAAGATGAATGAAATTTCTTTGTAAAGTCAACCAGGTTCACAAAATGTGGATGCCATTTGCCTGTGTGGAAGCATTAGCAGAATCTCCTAAATGATGACATGTCACCATGGAGAATGCTGAATGCAGCGGGTGACGTGAAATGTCAGTGTGGGGCTTCATTTAGTGATAGAGCCATCAGAGATGAGCATTGGTGTGTGCCTCATAGTAAGAATACATTTAAATGGCACCCTTCCCATTCTCCAATTGCTTAACAGAAATTAAGAACGAACAGTAGAGCATATGCAGTACAATGGATACGAATAATTTGCATAAAACACTAAGTAAATATAAAGATGTACAAAGCATTGAAATAAAAAATAAACCAGAATAAAATGCAAAGATACAAATACTGTAACTACAAGAAAACCAGGAACGAATAACACAATTGGTGATGCTAATACAATACAATTTATTTTTGTATAGCCCAAAATCACACAAGGAGTGCCGCAATGGGCGTTAACAGGCCAAATACAAATCATCCAGAGTTTCTAGGCAAAGAGGATAAACTGAAAGAAGGGATTGAAAGTCGGCAGAAGTTAAATGTTGTTGTTTTTTTAAAAGAACAAATCGATCAGTTGATCTCATTCCTTTACACCAGGCAGCTGCTAGAAATCCAATCTCTGAAGGGAGGACGAAAAAGAGAAATTCAAGACTTGCATCTGATGTTACATTTAAAATGGCTGTGCCCATGACTAGAATTGAGGAGGTAAATTTGAAGTGTAACTGTTTGTAAGATGCAAAGGCATTATCTATATACAAAGGTATTGATCCCAAATGTTTTCCAAAGGTTAAATACTGTGTAGGTTTGAGAGGGTAGAGAAGGGTGATTGTCATGTAGGGATTTGTCTCGTCCATTGTGAGTGATGGATGTCTCAGACGTTTCTCTGCTGGCAGCAGTGTTATTTAGTTTTTTTTTTTCATTGTCTATCCAAGATATCTTATATTTGTTCAACCTGGGAGAATTTAATTACAAGGGCATGAGCCGAAGGGGTCAGAAACAAAAGGAAAAGGTATCTAAAGGTACTTCAGAGTCTCTAAGCTGGACTCAAGTTCACAATAAGGCCTGCCAGATGAAGGATTGGATCAGCCAGGACCTCAAGCTCCAGCGGAGAGCGAATGTGGAAGCAAAACGCCAAGAGAGGTGGGAAATGAGAATTTGCCGATCTCCAGCGGGATACTGGAACCTAGTATGGCCTCTTTATCCCCACTGTCAACAGAATCAACTCCAACAGGATACGTAACTCCACTTTCGAAAGATGGAAGCGAGCTATCCGAAATGAATGTGATGATTATCGTACTCTGGTGTTTGGTTTGCATACATGTTGTAAAAGGAGGGTATGTCCATGAGAATAGACAGAATGGACAAGATACTTTAGGAAATAAAAGATCGGGAGCTACATTTAAGCGATAAATTTGATGCAAACCTTAAAAAAAAATGTCTTCACAAGTATTAATGAAAAAATACAAGAAAATGTCAGCAAAACTGAGAATAAAATAAGAGTACTCGTCAATCACCTGGAAGAAGTTATGCAAACTTCAACATTATTTCCAACAGAAACTTTAAATAATGTGCAGGATATGCAGTCCAAAGACCGGCCTTAAGGTGGAGTGGTAAAATCAAATTGGTCCGTTCTGACATGCAGTGAATGGGTGAATTCATAAATTGGAGGGATGTATACAGGATGTGAATAGGAATCTAAACATGCCTGCATGACAATCACACTGATTCTGTATTAAAGCTACTTCAGATGTTCTCGCTACGTCAGAAAAGCACACTTCTCCTGTTATTTATAACCTACTGTGGCAGGAGGACAACATTTGACTCTTCATCCTGACTTAACCGGAGTTCAATGACCTGAGATAACTAAGTGAAGGCATTTTTTTTGTGACAAAGACTGGTGAGAAAATCATCACTGGGTGTGGGACTGCCATCAATGACTAGTACAAGCCAACCTTCAGAAGAGAGCCTTTAATTTGTCAAAGGCTTGTGATCTTTTACCTAAGTGTCCATCTGGTAATTAGTAAGGAACCCACCATCAGTCCCTTTAATTATGTTTAAGTGATGGGAATTGAACCAGATGCCAGCTAACAACAAGCAAAGCATGTAAACTTCCTGCCGATATCTTTTGAGCCTGCAAGGAATTTCAATTCTTTTAAAACCTTTGTCACTTTGCTCACTCGCCTGTGTTGGCGTGCATTTTATAAGCTCTGTTTTTGTCCAGTCTTGTACATGATTCACATTCTAGGTTTGTGAAGAAGAGAGCCAGCCTGCCATTGTTTTCTTTATTCAGCAACTTCTTGTTCTATTTGCTTTATGGAGATTTGTCTTTTAAGATTATTAGCAACTAGCAGAAGAACCTAACGTTGCCCTGAAATCCACATTAATAAAAGGGTAAGTGTGTGTGTGTGTGTGTGTGTGTGTGTCTCTGTTCTGGTTGCTGTGTCACAGTCAGGTGGCACGTAACAAACATTTATCTTAATATTGTGTATTGCATTTGTCATTCCAACAAAATATGCATCACAGATATTACCACTGCTCTTATGAATCCCATACTAAATGGTATATAACCGAGACATTTGCATCAAATTTTTCATTCCAACAGATGGTGCATCACAAACATTTTTAGTAAGCACATTACTATAACAAATAATCCTGAAATGCTGTCTGTTCGACTTATAAAAGCAATGCAGCAATTACTACTAATAATGATAATACCTTTTATTTATAGCACCTTTCCTGTACTCAGTGCTACATGAATTACAAAATACATTCCAATTGATGGTACAATGCAAAAGGTCTGAGTTGATTACTTGGATTTCAACCTGTAATAGGCGGGTAGTATAGCTTGTATTTTTTTATAATGGGTTAAGGTAAGAAAGCAAATATCCATCCATCCATCCATTATCCAACCCGCTATAGCCTAACTACAGGGTCACGGGGTTTGCTGGAGCCAATCCCAGCCAACACAGGGCGCAAGGCAGGAAAAAAAAACCCAGGCAGGGCGCCAGCCCACCGTAGAGAAAGCAAATATTTCTTCCTGAAATGTTAGTGCCCCATCCGTCATCTACACTATATCTCTGCTCTCATGAGATGAGAATTTATTTTTCGTAACTCCTTGTTGGGATGTACTCGTTAACATTATTGTTTTATTTCCTGGATTCCTGTGGTTCCACAAATAGATGTTTTAATCCCACATGAATGCCTGTTGAATAACTGAATCACTTATATTGGCATGTAAGCCGGGCAAAACTAGTGCTTTTTGTGTTACTACTTCTGTTAAACACCTATTGACGTCTTGAGCCTCACAACTCCATAATCTCTATGTTGAGTTAACTGTAGTATACGTGCAAAATTTCATGAACATCCCAGTTGTTTTGGAATAATGTGTGGTTTGTGGGGTGTTGTCCCTCCCATTATGATTCCCCAAGGAAATTCTTGATCCTTTATATTTTAAATTGCTTGAATGACAACGTGCATTCAAAATTTCATGAAAGCAGATATAGCTATTTGAGAATGATGTGCAATTTTTCCATTGGTCCCTCATCACACCACACTCAACACCCCACCGTTGTTTCCACTGAATCACCGATATGGAATGTAACTTTAACTGTAAGCAGGGCCAAACCTAAACAAGACGCCAAATTCATTACCATCAGCTCAGATGTTTGATGTGATAATGTAGTTATGGTTTTGCAGGCCCAACCCTGTTTTTCAGTAATGATTTTACAAAAAAGAGTTCTTTGGTTTGCCTCCCCCATTACGACCCCCCAACCCCCTCCATGTTGACATTATTTTGAACTTTGGACCAACATCAACCTCGTGCAGAATTTCATAAAAAGCAGTTCAGCCATTACTACTTGATTGGCGAAAAAACAAATGCAATGTAATCCTGAGGGTTAAAATGGGGTCCTTAGTGTGCAAAATGAGTAAGTGACATTAAACAATGCCAAAACATTCAACACAGAGAGAGGGATTTACAATTTTATTTATATGTAACAGTCAGAATCTGCTACTTTCTCATTTATAATACTGCACTGTCTGAACATGTTTTACGTAAACAGTAAATCTCAGCCTTCTGGGAGAACTGTGAGATCTGCTTAGTTTTACAGCAGCATTGGCCTCAAGGCAGGAGCCATCTCCGCAGATGGCAGTCATTCACCGGCGTGCTCTCACACACTCCTACATGAACACAAACAGAACATATGTGGAACCATTCAGTTATTTTAAGGAGAGAAGGAATTGCACAGAGAAAATCTGTAAGGGCTGTGGGAATTGGGAATACGACTTTATCCAGATGAAGTGCTTCTTTTTATCTAACCACTCCTGGCAAAATGTTATGTGTGAAGGATGACAGAAAACAGTTCTGCTGATGCATAATTCCTTCTCATCCAGTCACCATGTGCTTTGTGTGTATTTTACCTTTCTTTTCCTTCCACATTTCAAAAAATACATGTGACTCACTATAAACCGAGTGTGAGGAAGCGAGTGTGTGTGTGTGTGTGTGTGTGTGTGTGCACACCCTGCAATGGAATGGCATCTGAGTCAGGGGTGGTCCTGCTAGCTCTAGCTTCCTGCAGTCCTGTAAAGGGAAGTAGTATCCTCAGAAAACAGATGGGTGCACTCACTCACACCCCCTATACACTTTTGGATTGGGGGGAGAGCATCCAGACTCCACAAAGACAGTGATGGGGACTAATAAACCAAACTGTGAGGCTAGCAGGCAGCAGAGCAAACCACTGAGCTTTTACTCTGCCCTGGCTTACATATGTCAAGGTAAAAGCTTACTGAAAGTCAATATACTGTACATTATTAAACACAATATCATGGTCCATGTTGGGCATAATCAAAGATATGGAGGCTAGGACCGTATATTTTGCTATCTTAGAAGTTGACATTTGTATCCTTCACCGCTGTCACTGAAGTGGTGGGCTCCATAAACAATGGACAGATAGAAATTTGCTTTGAGAAAGGCTGCCCATCAACAGTCTCTAGATCTCCACTTGCAGCTCTGGAGACTGAATATCATAATTCACGCAGGTCTTGTGCTGGAATGCAGATGTCAGGACCACTGAAGGTGCAGCTGGCCTCTTAAGTGTGTTTTTGTCTAGTGCCTGTTATTTATTTTAATTACTTACAGGCTTTTGTCTTAATTTAGATATTCAGAACATTTAATATTGCTAATTAGAATGCAGTGTCTATTCCATAGTAAAGAACAGATCATTTCTAGGGCACTTCCTTAAAAATTGCAAATTTCCCCTTGGGATTAATAAAGCTGTCTGTCTGTCAAAGTTTTACCCAAACAGTTTTTTTTTTTTTTGGTATTACTGCTTTGCCTTCTGCCTTGAGTGAATGTTTCTAACTTTTGACACATATTTTTAGGAAGTCACTGTGCACTGGAGAAATTCCGACAGGCTGGAAAATGGCAAATATCATCCCATTATATAAAAAGGGTGACTGGGCAGCTCCAAGCAACTATAGGCCAGTAAGCTTAACAAGCATCACAGGAAAATTAATGGAAGGAATTATTAAGTATAAGATTGAGCAACACATGGCAAGGACAGGAGTTATCCTGAACAGTCAGCATGGGTTCAGAAGAGGGAGGTCGTGTTTTACTAACATGCTGGAATTCTATGAGGAGGCAACCAAAGGATACGATCAAAGTGGAGCTTATGATATTATTTATCTGGACTTTCAGAAAGCATTTGATAAGGTGCCACATGAGAGGTTGGGCATCAAGTTAAAAGAACTGGGAGTTCAGGGTGATGTTTTTAGATGGGTGCAGAATTGGCTGAAACACAGGAAGCAGAGGGTGATGGTGCGAGGAACCTCATCAGAACTGGCCGATGTTAAGAGTGGTGTTCCACAAGGGTCTATTTTTAATACAGTGGTACCTTGAGATACGAGTGCCCCAACATACGAGTTTTTTGAGATACAAGCCATCATTAGGTCGATTTTTTTGCCTTGAGTTGCAAGCCAAAATTCGAAATATGAGCCATCAAAGAGCTTGTCCCTTCACATTCCGAGGAACTTGACAATATGGGAGTTGACGGAACTACAGATATAGCAACATACGGAGGTTCTGCAGGAGATCGGTATCACGGAAGAGGTTGTCCCTTAAAGTCAGATAAAGGAAGTGTTTGCAATGTGGGAAAAAGTTTCAAACTTTAAAGAAAAGAAACACCCTAAAAAAGTTGCAACTGATCGTGCAGCAGCGCTATTTAATGATACTCGCCTAACTCATGTCAGAAACATTCTAAAGGGGAGGACTAAACAAAGCTCCTTGGACAGGTTTCTATTGAAACGCCCTGCGAATGAAAGTGACGAAAGCGTGGCAAAAAAGAAAAAAAACTAGTGAAGAAGAAAATTAAGTTAAGCAAAAGTGAAGTGAAAGAAAAAAACATTACAATACGCTATTTGGCTTCGCCAACATCTGTTTATTTCTTTAGATTCTCTTTTATGTATTAGGTTTTATTTTGTTTGTGAACAATATTTGTTCGTTATAAATACATTTTTCTTATGTTGAAAACATTTAACAAAAAATTGGGGTGATTTTTTGGGGGCTGGCACGAATTAATCTCATTTCAATTAATTTCAATGGGGAAAATTGATTTGAGATGCGAGCATTTTGACTTACAAGCTCGGTCATGGAACAAATTAAACTCGTATCTCAAGGTATCACTGTATATATAAATGATTTAGATAGGAAAATAAGTAACAAGCTGGTTAAGTTTCCAGGTGATACCAAGATAGGTGGATTAGCAGATAATTTGGAATCTGTTATCATTACAGAAGGACTTGGACAGCATACAGAATTGGGCAGATTTGCAGCAGATGAAATTTAATGTCAGTTAATGTAAAGTATTACACATAGGAAGTAAAAATATTAGGTTTGAATACACATTTGGCGGTCGGAAAATCGAGAGTACACCTTATGAGAAGGATTTAGGAATCATAGTGGACTCTAACCTATCAACTTCCCGACAGTATTCAGAAGCCATTAAGAAGGCTAACAGAATGTTAGAATATATAGCACGATGTGTGGAGTACAAGTCCAAGGAGATTATGCTCAACTTTTATAACACACTGGTGAGGCCTCATCTTGAGTATTGTGTGCAGTTTTGGTCTCCAGGCTACAAAAAGGACATAGCAGCGCTAGAAAAGGTCCAGAGAAGAGCGACTAGGCTGATTTCAGGTCTACAGGGGTTGAATTATGAGGAAAGATTAAAAGAGCTGAGCCTTTACAGTTTAAGCAAAAGAAGATTAAGAGGTGACATGATTGAAGTGTTTAAAATTATGAAGGGAATTAGTACAGTGGATCGAGACTTGTATTTTAAAATGAGTTCATCAAGAACACGGGGGACACAGTTGGAAACTTGTTTAGGGTAAATTTTGCACAAACATTAGGGGATTTCTCTTTACACAAAGAACGATAGACACTTGGAATAAATGACCAAGTAGTGTGGTAGGCAGTAAGACTAAGGATTTTCAAAACTCGACTTGATGTTTTTTTGAAAGAAATAAGTGGATAGGACCGGTGAGCTTTGCTGGGCTGAATGGCCTGTTCTCATCTAGAGTGTTCTAATGTTCTAACTATTGTGTAACATTTTCTGTTTCTGAACTGAGGTAAATCGGACAAATACGAAGTAAAATTATCTGTGTGAACTTTAACTTCTGTAATCCATGATTCTTGATGTGAAACATAATATGTCAAATAAATTACCATCACTGGACACTTTGTGAAGCAAACAAAATTACTTAAACATTGCACGACGACAATTTGGAGGTCTGGTGACTCTATATTGGTCAGCTTTGACTTAGAATGTGTGTCTGTGACATGTAGTGGACAGGGTGTCCTGACCTGGGAGTGTTTCTGCCTGATCCCAGGATAGGCACTGCTCCCCTCACACTCTGCAATGGAAAAAGCAGGTTCAGAAAATGGAAGGGTGGATAAACTAAATTAATACACAAGAGCCTGGGATTGAGATTCACTTCACTTTGTGCTAGATGACAATGAAGCACAGCAGAGCTTAAATAGTAAATGTAGGGAAGTTGGTGAACAAGTGGTTGGAACTTTAAAAACGATGTAGGCTTTACAAGAGAGATAGAAACCTATGAAGAGAGTGTCTGTAGTAATTGCACCAGGAGATACAACTATTTGTCAAAAGTGGTGGAGAAAATGCTTAATGGGATAGACTCTAGCTTCCAAGTGACCCTACCCTGGATAAGCAGGTTTAGAAGATGGATGGATGGGTGGGGTTGGGCCAAGATACCTGAGAATTGGGGTGGGTTGAGGCAGTACAGCTTCCAACAGCACATTTGGCAATGAAGATTTAACTATAGAGGTATTAAAAGTATACCCAATTAATTAAAACAGTGGTTTTTAAAGTGTGATGTTAGTGTTAATGCAGATGCACTTAACACTAGAATTACCAGAGCCTACGAAAAAACTCGTAGAGCCGTCCCACCTTAAATCGCTTTTCACCTCTCCTCTCTGTCCTGTAAATGTATGGATAAGCCGCAAACAGCAAGCAGCCTGCTATCACATCCCCCACCCCGCACAGTTTTCTCAGCTCAAGTCTGTTTACCTGCGTGTCAGTTGCTTGGAGTTGTATAGAGTGAGAAGTCAAGCAAAATGACACCTTGTATAAATACTATATCATTATTTGGAACACATGCATTTCATGTGTGTTCCGTGTCTACAATGATCTATGTAAACACATTGTTAAAACAGAAATGTAGCCGACTTCGCAGCTGCAACTATACTAGCAGATGACATTTCCGGTACCATAATGCCATGGGAAAACAAGCTTTTGTGAGAAGGCAGAAGTAAGAAAAGTCAATAAGTAACGCTGAAGATGCAGGATGATTCAATCACAAATGATAGTAATCGTTTTGTACAAGTTTAGTGCTAACTAGGATCTGTCATGTGGGCCGCACAAATTTCTGTTGCGGGGGCTGCGTGTTTGACATGCCTGCTCTATACAACTCTAAGCAACTGACATGCAGGTAAACAGACTTGAGCCAAGAACACTGTGCAGCGGTGGGGGATGTGATAGCAGGCTGCTTGCTGTTTGCTGCTTATCCACACATTTACAGGACAGAGAGGAGAGGTGAGAAGCGATTTAAGGTGGGACGGATCTACAAGTTTTTTCGTAGGCTCTGGTAATTCTAATGTTAAAGACAGAGGCCCACCTGAGATGATCTTGTGTTTATAACAGTTGGTTTAAACAGGTATTAATGACAGGTAGTCAGGGTGTAAAAACAATAAGTCAGTAGAAAAATCTTTGTTGTCATGATCTCATGTTCACTACTGGATATACATAAACAAAACTCACAGCCTGCCTCCTTGACAACAACATATAAATATCTGCAAACATCCATCCATCTATTTCAGTTCAGCTTAAAAAGCTTTCCCAAATCTTTATTCTGCCAATTATCCAAAGTGTTGCATTGTGGAATCACACCACAATCCATCTCAGTTCGGACTCTTGCACTGTGGCACCTGCCAGTGGCAGGGTGCCAACCTGTGATGTCTAGATTACATTTGCCTTTTTTTAATTTTATTTGAAGAATATAACATTACATACAATCAAGTCATACTTAACAAAACAGAATTCAACACCCACCCAAGAGAAAAAAAGGAGAGCCAACAGCTAGAGAAAAATCTTTAAAAACAAAAAAGAAGGGAGAATTGTCCCTATCCCCAATATAAATGCTTATTATAAAATGTTATTAATTAGATCTTGCCATATTTTAAAAACGTTTTAAACAGATCTTCTAAGTGAGAATTAGATTTTTTTCAATTTCAAGTAAAACAGAACATCACTTACCCACTGACTTATTACAGGTGGGCTGGGATTCTTCCAGCTGAACAAGATAATTCTACATGCTAGTAGTGTGGCGTATGCAATTCTCATCAATTTGTCCTTCTCTGCTTTAAGCCCATCTGGGTGTACACCAAACACAGCTATTAATGGGTTAGGGGTGATTGTGACACCAAAGGTGTCTTATAAGTATTCAAAGAATTTTGTCTAAAATTATGTCATGTTGTGCACTCCCTAAAACATATGGCCCAATGAGTCTGGAGTCAGATTGCAATATTCACAGGCTGAATCTTGCCCTGGATACATTTTGGATATTTTTAAGTGAGATAAATGTGATCTATGAAAGATTCAAAGTTTAATTACTGAGTGCTTTACGCATATGGAGCTAGAGTGCATACCATGCATTACAGGCTTCTGTTCCTTTTTCTGAGGTATTAAGTGAAAGATCCTTTCCCAACTATACCCTAGGATCTCTGAAAGGAAGAGACTTTAATATGGTTTTATATATTATTGAGATGATCTCTGGGTCTTCATGACTGATCAGTATTTCTCCTCGAGTAGAAATGGGTAGGAGGTGTGGAAAATTGGGTACGTTCTGTTTAGCAAAGTTCCTGATTTGAAAGTAGTTGAAAAATTATGTTGCTGAGAAGTTTAAATTTAAAGTGGTAATAACATTATCTGTGTACAATTCTCTAAGTGTTTTAATTCCTACATTTTCCAAAAATTAAACAATGTGTAGGTTTCAGAGGGTAGAAAAATGGTGATTATCATGTAGAGGTGGAACAGATAAAAGCATCTCTGCCTTGAAGTGCTTCTTGCATTGGTTCCATATTCTGTGTGAATGATGGACAATTGGCAAGTGTATTGGCGATAATTTGCATTTACTAGGGTACAAAGAAGAGCATATAAAGAAGTACAGCAAGATTGTATTTCTGTTCCCGACCAGGCTTGTGTGTAATCATCAATTTGTGTCAATGTCCAAGTCTTTATAGCTTGTATATTTGCTGCCCAGTAATAAAACTGAAAGTTAGGTAGTGCCATGCCACCTTCTGCTTTAGGTCTATGTAGAGTTGCCTTTTGAATAAGTGGATGTCTCAAATTCTAGATAAATGGAAAAAAAAGTCTAATTTCTTAAAGAATTATTTGTTAATATTTATATGGATGCTCTGAAATAGAAAAAGAGGCCTAGTAAGGATTTTCATCTTGACAGTATTGACTCTGCCTAATAATATGAGATGGAGGGTAGACCATCTGTTCACAACTTGTTTGATGTTTTTTCCCACACTGATAGAAAAATATTGTTGAGAACACACTAAATTTGTTTGTCAACTCCAAATACATAAAATCTTAATTCTAAAACTCAAAAAAATCTTAAAGCTTAAATTTTTAAAGCTTTCAAGTTCTACACGAGAACACAAAGTAAATTCTTTGGTCAAGTACCATTTGCTTGCTGTAATAAATGTCCTAACATACAGTGGACCAGTCAGGCACCTCAGGTTTAAAGCTCCACATGGGAGCAGTAGCAAAGGGTCAAACTAAACTGACATCCTTGCCAAACCTGTCAAAAGTAACAACTAATGCTAAAAGTGAAGCACAGGATAAATGTGCAGATTTTGTTTGTAAGGATATAGGGCTTTACGACACAATGTCTGGTGAGGGCTATATTCTACTTGAGCAGTACCTGGTTGACACAGCATCCAAAATTGGAAAGTCTGAAGTTTAAAGAGATACTGAGAAAGGATATTGTATATGACATGCTAGAGACCATTAATAATTATAGGTATGCTATCACAACTGATATTTGGATGAAAAACGCTGAGAAAACCTCTTTCATATCTGCTACTATCCAGTACATTAATGAGAGCTACAATCTTGTGTCAAGGGTGCTCATTTGAAGTAAGCAAGATTAAAACAGGTAAAAACATTTGTGTTTAGTGTTTGAAAAATGTAGAGTTTTCGATATTGAATGTTACTGAGTGAGGAGCAAACACAATTGCTGTCTGGGTGTTGTGAGGCTACACCAGATTAAACTGTTGTGTCCACATTCTTAGCACGATTTCTCTCAAGTGCTTTTACACCAGCAGTGATGGAGAAAGCATCCAAAATTGCACAACTTCTAGCTAGTGTAAAAAAGTTACTTGGGTGTTTTAAACATACTGGAAAACAAGGACAATTTATGAAATGGTGGCTCCGAGGCTAAGGATCTGTGCTGGTATCCAGAAGGTTGCCGGTTCGAATCCCTGTCACTGCCAAAAGAGATCCTATTCTGCTGGGCCCTTGATTTACGCATCACCCTGACATACTGCCCTTCAGGATCAGATACTATGTCTGATTCTATAAATCATGTTGTTTTATGTACAGTAGAACTTCGGTTGTGAAACGACTCTCATCTCAAACAAATTGGTTCCCAAACATATTTTCTGATTAAAAAATGCACTGGTTCCCAAAAACAGAATCTTGGTTCCCAAACAGGCATACCAGCAACCATGTGCTCTGCAGGCTGAGATGTGCTGCAGAAGAGCATCAGTTACGTCAATCTCTGGTCAATGTAGACTCCTGCTTGAATTTACGGTCCCTTTTCTTGATTTTCTTTGTGTTTTGTTGTTTTATATATATATATATATATATATATATATATATATATATATATATAAACACACTAGGGGGCTTTGCCCCCGCCAGCGCTACACACCATTGTGAAGAGGGGTCTGAACGCACCCCAATGAGACACAGTCGCTCCTCTGAAACCCCTCTTAAATGGTGATACATTGGGAAACATATAGTTTTTTTTTTTACCTCCTCTTTGCTCAATCAGCTGCTGGTTTGCTGCATGATCTGCATCGAAGTTTAAAAGCCTGTACAGCAGCTGTCCTTTTCTCTCACTGCCTTGTCTCTCTTCTCCCCCAGACATCATCTAACACTATTCAATCTGTTTTCACTGTTCCGTTATTTCACCCAGTAATTAGCGGTAATGCAATCTTTACTCTCATTTTTTTTTAGACTTTCGAATTTTCCTACTTCCATTATCTGTAACCTATTCTGCATGGGTATCACAGGACTTGCTTCCAAAGGCTGTAAGTATGACGTGACTTGACTGTCTCGCAGGACGTGAAAGTGTCTCTCTGTCTCTCTTCAAAAGATTACGCCTCGTCGCAGGAAAAAAGTCTTGTCCTGTGACTCTCGTCCCAAGATTTTTTTATTATATATATATATATATATATATATATATATATATATATATATACACACACAGTAATCCCTCGCTATATCGTGCTTCGACTTTTGCGGCTTCACTCTATCGCGGATTTTATATGAAAGCATAACTAAATATATAACTCGGATTTTTCGCTGCTTCGTGGGTTCTGCGGACAATGTGTCTTTTTACTACCTGTACATGCTTCCTCAGTTGGTTCGCCCAGTTGATTTCATACAAGGGACGCTATTGGCGGATGACTGAGAAGCTAACCAATCAGAGCATTAAGTTAAGTTCTCGTGACTGAGAAGCTAACCAATCAGAGCACTCAGTTCCTGCGTGCTAAATGCAGTGTTAACCAGGAAATCTCGACTCGCTCATTCAGCATCAACGTGTCTTGCTGTGTAAAGAGTTGTGCTCTTTTGTGTTTATCTTTGTGCATAGTCAAGCCCTTCATTATGGCTCCAAAACGATCTGCTACTGCTTCAGGGGCCGTGCCCAAGCTCAAACGGAAGATGTTAACGATTGCCGAAAAGGTAAACATTTTGGATTTGTTGAAGGCTACGATTCCTTTTATTTAAAAAGTAGGAAAGGAATATAAGATCTACGGCCGCAGTGTCCTTTTAACCAGGGTGCAAAACGAGTTGTAAGTGGATGTAATAAGGCAGTAGTCTGGATGGAATCTGCTTTAGGGATTTGGATTGAAGACTGCCAGAAGAAGAACAACGGCAGTGCTACACAATCGCCTGAAGTGGCTCCTTTACAAGGGCTGTAACGCTCTCCTTTGTTGTGCAGTAAAATTAAACTCATTGTTATCGGACAAGTCATTGTGTCATTGTTGGTGAGTAACCATAATTCATTTTCTACTTACAGTACTTAGTACATGTACGTACGTTTAGTGTCACTGTACACACATTTACTGTATACTATTTTTCTTGCATTGTACGTATTTATTGCTGGTGGCCTGTCTATCGTAATGGCTGTAACTTATGTGATATCGGAGACACTCAATATCTTTAAAATAATATTTAGGTTTTACTGTATATAAACAGTGTGTTTATATACATCATTTCAATGAATCTTACCTAATATCTAAGAGAATACAAAGGGATTATGCTGTATAACTCTCGGGAATATTTATAAACAGTGTGGGAGAGTTTATAAGGGCTTAAAATATATAAAAATAACCATACAAACATATGGTTTCTACTTCGTGGATTTTCACCTATCGCGGGGGGGTCTGGAACGAAACCCAGCGATCGAGAGGATTACTGTATATATATATATATATATATATATATACAGAGCCCTGAATTCAAAGACGCCCCAAAAATCAGAGTGAAAAAATTATGTGACAGGCTAGTCCATTTTGCCAAAATTTAATTGCAGCAACTCAAAATTGTACGCAGCACTTTGTATGGCCCCTGTGTTCTTGTATACATGCCTGACAACATCGGTGCATGCTTCTAATGAGACGACAGATGGTGTTGTGGGGGATCTCCTCCCAGATCTGGACCAGGGCATCACTGAGCTCCTGGACAGTCTGAGGTGCAACCTGGTGGCATTGGATGGACCAAAACATAATGTCCCAGAGGTGTTCTATTGGATTTAGGTCAGGAAAGTGTGGTGGCCAGTCAATGGTATCAATTCCTTCATCCTCCAGGAACTGCCTGCATACTCTCACCACATGAGACCAGGAATTGTCGTGCACCAGGAGCCACTGTACCAGCATAGGGTCTGACAATGGGTCCAAGGATTTCATCCTGATACCTAATGGCAGCCAAGGTGCCTTTGTCATGCCTATAGCGGTCTGTGTGACCCTCCATGGATATGTCTCCCCAGACAATCATTAACCCACCACCAAATTGCTCATGCTGAATGATGTTACAGGCAGCATAATGTTCTCCGTGGCTTCTCCAGACCCTTTCACTTCTGTCACGTGCTCAGGGTGAACCTGCTCTCATCTGTAAAAAGCACAGGGCACCAGTGGTGCATCTGCCAATTCTGGTATTCTATGGCGAATGCCAATCAAGCTGCATGCTGCTGGGCAGTGAGCTCAGGGCCCATTAGAGGACATGGGGCCCTTGGGTCACCCTCATGAAGTCTTTCTGGTTGTTTGGTCAGAGACATTCAC
This sequence comes from Polypterus senegalus, assembly GCF_016835505.1. Lineage (NCBI taxonomy): Eukaryota > Metazoa > Chordata > Cladistia > Polypteriformes > Polypteridae > Polypterus > Polypterus senegalus. The sequence continues at coordinate 101,508,408 of NC_053164.1, forward strand.
ACCAGTGATCTGCTGTAGGTCATTTTGTAGGGCTCTGGCAGTGCTCATCCTGGAGAAGTTGGACTACCTGTGCAACCTCTGTAGGGTCCAGGTATCGCCTCATGCTACCAGTAGTGACACTGACTGTAGCCAAATGCAAAACTAGTGAAGAAACAGTCAGAAAAGATGAGGAGGGAAAAATGTCAGTGGCCTCCACCTGTTAAACCATTCCTGTTTTGGGGGTCATCTCATTGTTGCCCCTCTAGTGCATCTGTTGTTAATTTCATTAACACCACAGCAGCTGAAACTGATTAACAACCCCCTCTGCTACTTAACTGACCAGATTAATATCCCATAAGTTTAATTGACTTTATGCTATACTCTGATTAAAAAGTGTTCCTTTAATTCTTTTGAGCAGTGTGTATATATATATATATATATATATATATATACACAGTGAAACCTCGGTATACGTCCTTAATCCGTTCCAGACCCTTTGACGTATACCAAACAAATTTTTCCCATAAGAAATAATGGTAAAATGTTTAATCCATTCCCATGAAAAAAAAAAAAATCCTACTGCTATTGGCATATGATACATTGATAGGGTTGTATAAAATAATTTAAACACTGCTTAATACTAAAATACATAAATAGAAAAGCAATTAGATGAAATAAATGAAAATTTTACCTCACTTTACTTTTTAATAACATCTTTGTTTTTCACAATCGTAGATACCGTCGTTCTCGGCAAACGGTATGCAACAGCCATGTCCCGGATACGCATGCCACCTTCATACTTTTCAACAATCAATTCAAATTTACATGAAAAAAACACAAAATCACGTTGTGCCGATGCTGGTTTGCTGTATGCTCCCATCTGCTGCCGGGGAGCCCTTGAATCCTACACTGTCGGTAATGTGCCTCGCTGCTAACCTTATCGGTAACAACAAAGCAAGGGGATGGTGAAAAAGTGCAAAGTGCTTTTATTAAAACAATTAACAAAACAAGGTGTTCAAATTAAAGTGCAGTCTCCAAAGTTCCAATAAATAATCCATAAAATCAGAAGTGAAACGTGGAGGTTAAAACAATAGAAAAAAGTATTCTTAAAAACAACGAAGTTAAAAGCAGGAAGCATTCTTTTAAAAAAAAACAAAAAAAAAAACAAGAAGCCGGTGCCTGCTTCCCAACTGGGGAATCGCCCTACTTGCAGCTGACCTTCGCACTGCCTGCTTCAGCCACTTCATCCATGCGCGCTCGCTCGCTCTCTCTCTCGTCCGTTCTTTCTTTTTACTCCCCTTCAAGCCAACTCGCGCTTCTGTTTATCAAGATAAGCAGCCCCAGGAACAATCATGAATGCGGACGGTCCCTCACAAGTGCACTTTGGTGAGAAACGCCCACATCGCTAATCGCCCTGACAACCTTCAGCCACATAACCACCAAGCTGCGAGCGCGGTGATTATTTATTTTAAAGCTGGACTTTGACAGGAGCTGTGGACCTGCTATATCACACACATGAAAGTTCACAGAGAGTTATAGGGCGGGTTGTTCATTGAATGCTAGCAAGTGGCGCACTAACGCACGTGGGCAGACGTGGCTTTGTCTCGAGAGAGGTAAACAAGGTTAGCATGCGAGTCGTATTCCAAACAAAGGTCGTATACAAAGCTAAATTTTTAGTGTGTATATAGTGGAACCTCGGTTTGCGAGCATAATTCGTTCCGGAAACGTGCTTGCAGTCCAAAGCACTCGTATATCAAAGTGAATTTTCCCATAAGAAATAATGGAAACTCAGATGATTCGTTCCACAACCCAAAACTATTCATACAAAAATGATTAATACAAAATATACAGTAGTGTGAAAAACTATTTGCCCCCTTCCTGATTTCTTATTCTTTTGCATGTTTGTCACACAAAATGTTTCTGATCATCAAACACATTTAACCATTAGTCAAATATAACACAAGTAAACACAAAATGCAGTTTTTAAATGATGGTTTTTATTATTTAGAGAGAAAAAAAATCCAAACCTACATGGCCCAGTGTGAAAAAGTAATTGCCCCCTTGTTTAAAAATAACCTAACTGTGGTGTATTACACCTGAGTTCAATTTGCGTAGCCACCCCCAGGCCTGATTACTGCCACACCTGTTTCAATCAAGAAATCACTTAAATAGGAGCTGCCTGACACAGAGAAGTAGACCAAAAGCACCTCAAAAGCTAGACATCATGCCAAGATCCAAAGAAATTCAGGAACAAATGAGAACAGAAGTAATTGAGATCTATCAGTCTGGTAAAGGTTATAAAGCCATTTCTAAAGCTGTGGGACTCCAGCGAACCACAGTGAGAGCCATTATCCACAAATGGCAAAGACATGGAACAGTGGTGAACCTTCCCAGGAGTGGCCGGCCAACCAAAATTACCCAGAGCGCAGAGACGACTCATCCGAGAAGTCACAAAAGACCCCAGGACAACGTCTAAAGAACTGTAGGCCTCACTTGCCCCAATTAAGGTCAGTGTTTACGACTCCACCATAAGAAAGAGACTGGGCAAAAACGGCCTGCATGGCAGATTTCCAAGACGCAAACCACTGTTAAGCAAAAGAACATTGGGGCTCGTCTCAATTTCGCTAAGAAACATCTCAATGATTGCCAAGACTTTTGGGGAAAATACCTTGTGGACTGATGAGACAAAAGTTGAACTTTTTGGAAGGCAAATGTCCCGTTACATCTGGCGTAAAAGGAACACAGCATTTCAGAAAAAGAACATCATACCAACAGTAAAATATGGTGGTGGTAGTGTGATGGTCTGGGGTTGTTTTGCTGCTTCAGGACCTGGAAGGCTTGCTGTGATAGATGGAACCATGAATTCAACTGTCTACCAAAAAATCCTGAAGGAGAATGTCCGGCCATCTGTTCGTCAACTCAAGCTGACGCGATCTTGGGTGCTGCAATAGGACAATGACCCAAAACACACCAGCAAATCCACCTCTGAATGGCTGAAGAAAAACAAAATGAATACTTTGGAGTGGCCTAGTCAAAGTTCTGACCTAAATCCAATTGAGATGCTATGGCATGACCTTAAAAAGGCGGTTCATGCTAGAAAACCCTCAAATAAAGCTGAATTACAACAATTCTGCAAAGATGAGTGGGCCAAAATTCCCCCAGAGCTCTGTAAAAGACTCATTGCAAGTTATTGCAAACGCTTGATTGCAGTTATTGCTGCTAAGGGTGGCCCAACCAGTTATTAGGTTCAGGGGGCAATTACTTTTTCACACTGGGCCATGTAGGTTTGGATTTTTTTCTCCCTAAGTAATAAAAACCATCATTTAAAAACTGCATTTTGTATTTACTTGTGTTATATTTGACTAATGGTTAAATGTGTTTGATGATCAGAAACATTTTGTGTGACAAACATGCAAAAGAACAAGAAATCAGGAAGGGGGCAAATAGTTTTTCACACCACTGTAAGTAAAAATACATAAAACAAATTAACCTGCACTTTACCTTTAAAAAGAATCATGGCTGGTGTGAGTGAGTTTCTAAACTCTTGTGGGATTCCACCCAATGGGACGACACGCGGAAGAGTGTCCCAAAGCAATCGCAGTCTCCCAGCACTGTAGCAGTTCGCCGTATAAGCGTATCCAAAAATAATCGCGGATATGCAGACGGAGAGTAGGAGACGATTGCCCACAAGAGAAGAGAGAGAGAGAGAGGGAGAGAGAGGAACCATCAGCTCAGTTGTGATCACATGATACTGAGTAGACAAAGTGTATCTATACTACTCGTATTGCAAGACATCGCTCGTTTATCAAGTCAAAATTTATTAAAACACTTAGCTCGTCTTGCAAAACACTCGTAAACCGTTACTCGCAAACTGAGGTTCCACTGTGTGTATATATATATATATATATATATATATATATATATATATATATATATAGCAAAATACCAGCGCTTGGCTGCAGAGAAGTAAAAAGAAAAGGAAACATTTCAATAATATACATATATATATATATGTGTGTGTGTGTGTACATATATGTGTACATATATACACACATATATACAATGGGGTGCCAAACAGGCAAATACTGTACATTGATTTTCTGAATATATAAAGTCGGCGTCAGAATATATAAAGTCAAAACTTGAATATATAAACTCATTCCCGAATATATTAAGTCAAAACCTGAATACATAAAGTCAGCGTCGGTATATATAAAGTCAAAACTTTTTTCTGAATATATAAAGTGTGGAGGACTGCCGGCTTCCCATGCCGGTCCGCACCCCCAGGCCGCCAGGAGGAGCTCTCCCGACAGCAGGATCGTGCCCCGAGTTCCAGCAGGGCCTTATGGACTATATAGTGTTTTTACACAGCCCTGCTGGATACCTTGGGGACCACCAGGAGTCGCTGTAGGGGGGCTCTTGTGTGCCCTATAACCCGGGAGTACGTCACGGTCATGTGACAGGAAGGAACGACGTGCTCCCGGGTTGAAGAAAAGGACTGTTTGCCTGACCTGGAAGGAATAAGGAACTGTGGACTGTTGGGACAGGAACACCTCCGGGTCAGGGACTATAAAAGGACAGTGCCTCAGTCCAGACACTGAGCTGTGCTGGGTGGGAGAGGAGCAAAGTGTCTGGGCGAGGAGGAGAGTTTATTGTGGTTGTTATAGTTAATGAGTAGTGTGGAAGGTGCTTGGTGCACTCTGTGGATAAAAATAAACAATCGTGGACTTTTACTTGGTGTCTGGAATTGTTCCTGAGGGTTCCAGGGTGCACTACTGCCCCCTACTGCCACAAAAGTCAAAACTTGAATATATAAAGTCAGCGCTGGAATATATAAAGTCAAAACCTCAATATATAAAGTCAGTGTCGGTATATATAAAGTCAAACTTGTTTCTGAATATATAAAGTCATCGCTGGAATATATAAAGTCGGCATCGGATTTTATAAAGTCATTCCTGATTATATAAAGTCAACATCGGAGTATATAAACTCACTCCTGAATATATAAAGTGAAAGTCAAAATCTATTGATTGAAACGACTCTGAACTGAACTAAGTTAACAAAAACGTATTCAGAAAAATAAATTAAAAAAACACTGTTCAGTTAATGTTTTGAAAATGATGCATGTGCCCTGCCCAGGATTGGTTCCTGCCTTGTGCACAGTGTTGGCTGGGATTGGCTCCAGCAGACCCCTGTGACCCTGTGGTCGGATTCAACGGGTTGGGAAATGGATGGATATTCCAGTGCTGACTTTGTATATTCCGACGCTGACTTTATATATTTAAGTTTTGACTTTATATATTCCGACAGTGACTTTATATAATCAAGTTTTGACTTTATATATTCGGGAATTACTTTATATATACAAGTTTTGACTTTATATAGTTAAATTTAGTCATCATTGCATAACTTTTTCTTTACCATAGAAATTTAAAGACTAAATTCAACTTCCATTCCTAACAAAGATATTTCTGGCGACTAAATAGAACTTACTTATATCCAAATTCGAGCTATTGAGCTGTCACCTGCCTGCCTGAATAAGTCACTCGCTTCACTCTTACTTTTTTACCGTTCATTTAATCATGGCTAGTGGCGGAAAAATTATAAAATGGAAGGAGGATTACACTGAGTATGGCTTTACCAAAACAATTATTGATGGCGAATCGATTATTCATAAAGCTTCAATTGGTGATCTGTTTTTCTGTGTTAACCTCATATTTTTTCATACTTCTTCTCAAACCAAGGGGGTGCAAGGGTAAAATGAATCGGAAGTGCTGATCAATGTAATCGGTGTACCTGGAAATCATGCATTGACAGAAGTTCCCCTTTGCTTGTAATGCAAAGTGTGATTAAATGCGTGATTTTTTAACGCGTTATGGAGCACATGCATCGAAGCTTCTCAGCTGTACTTGTGCTAAGAAAAGGAAACATTTTAAAAATAACGTAACACGATTGTCAATGTAACCTTTTGTAAGTAGTGCCTGGAGGATTCAGTGTGGAGAAACTGTAGAAACAGCGTGTGTATTAACTTGTGTATTTTTCTGTGAGTATTTGGTGGCAGCGTCACAAAGTCGCTTCCGTAACACTGCGTTAGCTGCGGAGCTCAGCTCAGAGCAAAATTAGGTGAATGGGAGGGGAGATTATGACGTCGGCTCCCCCACCTGCCTTAACTGTCAATCCCCCACAAACACAGTCTCTCGGAATTTGAATAAGCACAGCCCTTCACCTGCAGTTGCAACTTAGTTACAAAGTGATCAAAACTCTCGTTAAACTTGTATCCCGCATTACCCGTGGGCATGAGAAACGCCAGCGGCAGCGTGTCTATGAACTTAATTTAAACTTTAGGTTTACACCGTGCTTTGTTTCCGAAGTAGCAGCACTCATGAATATGGTTGTATATGTCACTCGCTCGCTTCTTATTGTTTCGCTGCCTTCTCAATTATATAATGCATGTTTTCTTCAGCACTTTTTGGAGCTCTTCCTGGTTTTCTACGTACTGCGTTGACTGTCAGTTCACGTGATTACGTGGGAGGTGTGATGATGTCACACGAAACTCCGCCCCCCACGGCTTTCGAGCTCAACTCCATTACAGTATATGGAGAAAAATAGCTTCCAGTTATTACCATTACACGTAGAATTTCTAAATGAAACCTGCCCAACTTTTGTAAGGAAGCTGTAAGGAATGAGCCTGCCAAATTTCAGCCTTCCAACCACACGGGAAGTTGGAGAATTAGTGATGAGTGAGTGAGTGAGTGAGTGAGGGCTTTGCCTTTTATTAGTATAGATTTATTGTGTTTATTGACTTTGTGCAAGATTTTATTAATTTTTATTGTTTGTATATACGATTTAATGTATGAAGTACTGTTATAAAGGTTTAAATAAGCAATCATCTGGGTTTCAGGAACGGATTAACCATTTTACATTAATTCCTGTGAGGAAATGGTTTCAGTTTTCAAACAAATTGGTTTCTAAACAACCTTTAGGAACGAATTATGTTTGACAAGCGAGGTTCCACAGTATGAAGTAGTGCTGGGTGAAATGACCAAAATTCTATATCATGGTATTTTTTAAAATTATACCAGTTTCACAGTATTCAACAGTATTTTTTTCTCATGCATGAGTGGATGTTAACCACATTTTCCAGTGCAATTTCTGCAGTAGACTGGCTAAGAATAACCTATTCCACTATCATGAGCATTGTACATTGTACAAAAAAACATTTTAATGTGCATACAAGTATTAATACAGGTTTGCATGGCCCCATAAAGTGATAGTTTTCAAGGGGGTGGCACTAATGAAGAGAAGGAATCACATTGCATCACAGTTGCAGTCAAAATATTGAACCTTTTTATTGAACAAATTTTGCAAACAACTTAAACTATAATTTTGACAACATATTTTCAACCATTCAAAGAGGCATTTAGACTTAGTAAAATATCCAGAGGTGCTTGTCAAAAATTGTATTGCACTGAACATGTCTTAGAAAAGGAATCAATAGTAAATATTTTTTGTAAACCAACTACACTTTCCGTTAAAGTTAACAATCTATGTCCACTGACACGTTAAAGTGACTTTTTAAACAACTTTAGCATCATTAAACTGCATAATATTTAAACTAATAAATAATAACAATAAAATAAATAATAGTGCAACTTCCAGTAATAATACTATTACTTCAAGGCTTCAAGCCCAGGTACATTACACAGTGTTCACCAAATTAAAATAAAACAAGTGCAGCTTGGTGATGGCATCTTTACCAACTGAACCATTACATTGCAAATTGCATTAATATGAACCTTGCTTCAAGCTAAGCTATATACATAAATAATAAAACTGCAACATGCATTTATAATGCTATTTGTGGTATAGTGGGTCCACGGCTTACAAAAAAAATATGGGCAGTTTTTAAATCCAGTTAGCCGTGTCCATCATCCGTGGGAACGCCTGCACGACCGCGGGGAGTTGATAAGGTAATTGGGGCAAGTCACACCTGCATGTGCGGGTATGATCGTTCTCAATTGCTTCATCGGCTTCCTGCAGCGTGTGATTATGGCACTGCACCCATGGAGACGTATATTTATGGGCCGGCAGGATAGGGGGAAGGAAAAAAGAGAAGAGAAAACAGAAGGAGGTTGAAGAAGGGAAAAGGCAGTCATGGGAGACGATCCAGACACCAGGAAGGAGAAGGCAGCACGAGCTGGGGCTCCATGAGGGAGTGCAGGATGAAGTGCCTTAGGGGCTGCTTTGCCCCACTGACTAAGTGTGTAGAGTGGGGCGAGCAAGATGTAAGACCTCCTAATGGATCCAAGGCACGACTGAGTGAGCGCGAAGGAAGGCGGGAGGTGTGCCAAGCTCGCAATGTGGCAGCAGCCAAGACAGGGGTCAGCAGAAAGGAGTTCGTGCTGTAGAGGCTCCGCCGGCAACGCCAGTGATGGGTGAGCTGGAGGGACTGAAGGTGGTGGGCTGCGATTGGATGAGGAGAGAGAGACTGCATTTTAACCTCTATTTTAACAGATTTATTTATTTATGGATTTTAATCCCACATTTCACTGGTTTTATGGATTTGCTATTCATTTGGGTACTGTATTTTTTAACACTGCACAATGGATACTTTTTTGGTTTTAATTTTGACTTTTTTAATAAAAGCACTTGAGCACTTTCCACCATCCCCTGACTTCAATGAGCTCTCTCAGCTCATCTCGGTCATAACTATTCACGGTGTTGGTTCAACAGACTCCCATGTGGGAAGAGGGAGTCTGTAGGGGACCAGTATCGTCACACTATTACACAGTATCCAGGTACATTACACAGTATTGAAGAAAAAAAAAAAACAAGTGCTACTTGGCTTGCAGTATTATCCAGTACTATAGAAACTGTATTCAAACATTTGAACATAATGGGCCACATCTGACCTTTTAAAACCAAAGTATCGCCAGACAACAGACATGACTCTTTTTTTAGCAGAAGTTTTTCTATGTCATCATGTTCAACTTTATCGTCTGCTACAGCTTCAGGTTTAGAATGTTCTCTGTCCATTTTCACCACTCAACATCTCCACTAACGCGTACGGAACGTTGTTTAACCTATTTAAACCGGTGTTGCGGTATAAGAAAAATCTATATCATAACAAAAATAAAAACGATTTTCAGTATGAACCAGTATACCGCCCAGCAGTAGTATTAAGTTTCCCACATCTTTACTTTTTCTTTGTATAGCTGGAGTGAAACATTTGGCTAAGCCAGTCTTTTTGCAAATTAAACTGGTCCTTATTAAGTAAGTCTCCTGTAAAAATACTGTCTTGGCATTTAGGCCTGTTAGGTAAGCGAATACCTTTTTTTTTTCTCTTTAGATAATGATTGAGACCTTTTACATTTCAGCTTGCAAAGTTCACTGTTTGGTCAGAGAGACACTGCTTCTGAACCTTTGAGGACATTTTGTAATCTTAAATAAAAGTATTTTATTTCATAAAATATATTTAACCTTGATTTCATATTATTGGCAGGTATTATGGCAAAAGAACTTATTATTATGTTGGCACAGATGTTGGGGAGAAAAAGATAAATAAGAAGTAACTTGTTCTCTTTCTCACCTGCCCCCCAGCCCTCCCCCATTTTACTTCCCCAAGTGAGACTAGACCAAACTTCACAGAGTCCTATTCGTCTGACATGCCAAGAGACAAGGCACATCTAGAATAAAAACAAACCCCTAGCAGCAGTGTGGTAAGGATTAAAATTGAGATATCTGATAATAGTACAGCCCAGACACAATTAAAAGTAGGGTATGATGTTAAACTGTCCAACTAGAGGTTGGGAGCATGCGCTGATAGGGCTTTGCCGTACCCACCACATGCTGAACCACCTGGATTGGGACCCGAGTATAGCAGGTGACACCTTAGCACCATACTGGAACAGTGTGAGGTTTTTTACGGTGGCAGGAGTGACAATCCTGCCACCATCTCCCAAGTTTTCCTTGTAAGTTGGAAGACCTGCTTGCAGGGCTGGATGTCGTACACAGGATGAAGCAATTGCAGGTTAAGGGCCTTGCTCAAGGGCCTAACGGAGCCGAGTGACTTCTGGCATTCCCTTAGGTTTAAAAAAAAAAAAAAAGGGTGAAGAAATTTTTAAGCCTAATGACACTTCAAATTACTATTTACTTAATGATTACCAAAATATACATACTGTATATTTAATAGAATATATTTCAATAAAGTAACTGAAAAAAGTGCCCAAAAAGAAAACAGAACATATATGTATGACAAATATTACATTACAGATAGACCAAGTTGCAAGCAGAATACACTTTACGTTACCAGGACATGATATGACTCTTCTTCATATTTTAGATGATGTCAGGATCAGTCTTTGTAGCTTTTTGTGCTTCTTCATGAGAACTAAAGATGCAGAACTGGCCATCAACAATCACTTTCAGTTTAGCTGGAAACAAGAGGCTGTGTATGATTTCAGCTTTGTGTACGCACTGTTTAATGCAGCTCGTTTGGCAGCTGTTGTACAAGAGAGATCTGGGAAAATACAAATGCAGTTGTTTTCAAATATAATCTCCTTTTTCTGTCTCGAGAATTCACATCAAATTTTCTTTAACCCTCAGTCTGTTGAATTGGACAATCAGACTTCTCAGGTTGGAGGTATTCAATCCATATATGCGATAAGCTGCTGAGATCTCGGTGTCCAATTTAAAGTCCTTTCCAATTATTTTATAAAATAGTAATAATTTCAATGGGTCTGGACTTTCACGGTTTTCAGAGAGACCTTCAATTCTTCAATATGAGTTGTAAATGTATCCTTAACTTCTTCCATGTGAGCACCGAGTACTCTTACTTTATTCTCAGTTTGCTCACATTTTCCTGTATTTTTTCATCAATTCTTGCTAGATTTTTTTTTTTAAGTTTTACATCAAAGTTATAGCTTTAAAGTGCCTCCTGGTCTGTTATATCCTGACACAGCTGTCTATTCTCTTGTGTATGTCCCCCTTTATATCCTCCTTTGCATCATTTATTTTTACCCCAAGTGCGGTAATCAATGCCTTCAGCTTGGATTGCTCATTGCCATATTCTCTGTGCTCTGAAAGCAGAGTTAGATTTCCTGTTGGATTCGATCCTGTTGACACACACGGGGTGTTGGTAGTACTTGACAGCTAGGATAAAGAGGCCATGCTCATTTCCGATATCCTGCCTGAGATGGACAAATTTCTTGCCCGCCTCACTCACAATTTTTCTCTCACATTTGCTGTCCGCTGGTGCAGATGTTGCAGCTATAGGTCCTAACTAATCCATTCCTTCGCCTGTCTCTTCCAACTCTGTGGCAGGCCATAATGTGAACTTGAGACCAGCTTACACTTTGATGTAACTTTAGCTACATTTTCCTTCTCTTTCTGACCCCTTGGTCTCCTGCTCATGCTTTTAATACACCTGTAATTAAATCCTCTCAGGTTAAGTAAATGTACAAAATCTCGGACAGATAATTAAAAAAAAAAGCTAAATAACACCGCTGCCAGTGGAGCACCATATCAGATGTCTATCTCTTGAGACCATACATATGCCTTTTGAAGAAGTTCCCTTTTTTATGTCAAGAGCAATAGGTGAACTCTTAAGCTCATGTGTGCAGGGACTGCCTATAAGCCCTGCAAGTGAAGCGCTTCCTTCTAATGTCCGGTAAGATCTCTCATACTCAACCACAGCCTTTTTTGCAGCACCATCACATTCCACATGTCCACAGTACAAATGCTGACAACTATGCCAAAGTTTGCCTGGTCATTATTTTGGTTCACCTACTATACATAGTTATAAAAAACTATGGTGTGTGTAAATGCTAGCCATATTTGCTTTGCAACACCACAGATGTACAGCTTTACCTTCACATGAACAGCTGGCTTATGCAAAATTACAATTCTGTATAGCTGCTTTATAACACCCTATGTGCATGGTTTTATCTACACATGGACAGCTGCATTAAGCAACATGAAAGTTCAGTATAGCTGTTTTATAGACCCCATGTTTATGGCTTTACCTACATGTGGCCTCAAGCAAACAGATTTCGTAGCTTGGCAGTGGGATAATGGCAAACATCCACATTAGATCCTCTTAACATTATACCTTGGCCCACCCCAAACAATATGTACTTGTTTTGCAACAAAGTAAAATTAATGAAAAATGGCAAAAACAATAGTATCAAAAAGTAGAAAATACTGTATATTTAAAAGAGTAATTTAAGGATATTTTCTTAAAGGGTACAGATGATGAGAGTTTCTTCAAATCTGGGTGCATAGCTGCTTAAAAGCTTCTTCAGTCTGCACAGGTATTTTATCTTATCGATTTCAGTGGTAATGCAGACATCTTGTCTGGTTGAGCATGCATCTCAAACTTACAGGTAGGTGTCTTTCCATGTGGAGCTAACAATAAAAACCACTGTCATGCTTACATTACAGTTTTCAAACTTGAAGCATCCTCAACAACACATATCGACTACTGTCCAGTATACTCTACTTGTATAAAACATTTTCAGACTTTGATCCACCTCACCATCTACACTGCTTTGAAATTCTAAAGTATCTTTAAAGCCAACTGCCTGGATTACAGCAGTTGTCTTTCCAATAGTTATCCTATAGACAAAATGCATTGAGCACTTCATCCCTCACCTTGCTTGACTTTACTGACTTCCTTTGAGATATCAAAGGTTCTACTTAATTGCTTTTACTAAACTTAAGATTGTATTTTTTCTGACCATGTCTCATGTTTGCATCCCCATAACAAACTGCCAGACTGCTGAAGTAAACCTTCTTATGATTCTGCTAAGTTAACCTTTAGCCTGGCCACTTCTGGCCAATGCAAGTTAAAATTGCCTGTTCTTTTCATTCTTCTATTTTAGATTAGAATTATTTTCCTTAACTGACACCTATGTGCCTTTTGTAAACATGTGAACTCCACTGTACTGTTTATCAGCAAATATTTTCACTGTCCTCATTATTATCAGTATAAGTTTACCTATGAGGCTTTTGTAGTGATAGCTCTCTTTACTTGATCTTGTTACCTTGGTCTCATACGCTTTGTAAAGTGCTTTGTGGTGGTGTGCTCTGTAAAAATGCTTAAAAAATAAATTTGACTAATTGATTGGTTGAATCATGTGACTTTTTCTGTAAGAAAATGAACTAATAAAAAACCTTGTGCGAATTAACATATCCTGTTGTTAGTATCTTTTGCATTCTACTCTGAATCCCTCTGGAATTTATTTTACTAATTAGATATCATTTTTCAGGCATGTGGTTGAAGAAGGGGTCATATTTCACATAGGGGCCAGACAAATAGTGCCAGATGCCAAAATGCTGTTCTGGGCATCAGACCTGTAATCTTGTGAAGCCAAGCAGCTTACATGATGTTTTCTATTATCAGGCTGAGTTACAAGTGTGTAATTATATAGCTTTTTACAACAGTGACTTTTTGATGGAAAAGGTTGGCTAGTGGTGATTTAAGCAAGTAAATAACAAATGGAAAGCTTACTGATGAAGAAACTGAGAAATAAAAACAATCAGGTGATTAACACTTAATACACAGGATCTTTGTTTTATGTGTTTAGGTGGATTGGCTTTGTTGCCATTGGGCTCATGGACCTGGGGTCAGTTCCAGGCTCAGTCACTGTCTGCGTGGGATTTATATGAGTGCTCTGTGTTCTCTTGGGGATTCTCCAGTGCATATTAAAGACTAGTTTGGCCTGGCAGTATTGATTGTGGGTGAAAGCAATGGACCAGTGACCCAAGCAAGCTTACAAAAAAGGTCATCTCCTCTCATGTAAAGGAAGAACAATGTTCATAGAGCTAGTTTTAGTGGGATTGCTTGTTCATTTAAGCCCATGTCACATTGTATGACTTTTCTATCAATTTCCAGTCAAAAACTTAATTTAAAATTCATAATCTTAGGAAGTCTGAGACACTTGTGGTATGCTCCGTGATATATTGTTGTGTAATGTGACCAAATCCTGAATGCTTGAAAATTGATTTAATTTTGACAGAGGTGCACTTTATTATTATTATTATTCCCCATACAGACAAACTTTAGTAGTCAAAGGGTAATCAGAGATACTCACTATTTTTGCTACTGATTTCTCATTCTTTATGATACACAGTGGGGTATGGAAGTTTTACACAGAACAAACATTGGCTAAACTGCTAAATATGCTTTACTGTTTTGATTTTCTGTATTCTGGCAGATGCTAGTACATATAATGCTTGAGTCACTGCCTCGAATATATAAACTACATGGTAATTTGAATCTCTACTAGTTTCACAAATTGAAACAAAAGAATGTACTAAATCATTATATCATGCAGATTCATCATCAGTATTATTTAATTATTTATTTAATATTTACCCCTAGTCAAAGCAAATATAGTAATATTGTTACAACAGAATTCATTTAGCACATTTTCATACACTGGCTGTAACTCAAATTGATTTACAAGATGGCAAAGCAAAACAAATAAAAATTAGGTAAGATTAATAATGAATAAATAGTACACAAAAACTAAATAATGCAAAGTTACATAAGATAGATATACTTAATAATTAGGAGAAATAGTCCTTAAATACAGAAGTTTCTAAATGACAGTTCAGTGGGGAAATAAAAATTAAACAAAACAAAAATACCTCCAGTTAAGCTGGAGAAAAAAACAAAATCGGTAGGGTTTACAATTGATTGGTTATCCCCCACCTAACATAAATTTTCTTAAGTAATTCTTTATTGGTTTTAGCTAGTTTTAAGGTCAGTTGAAAACTAGCAATCTACCAAAACTGCAGCTGACTGTTATGTGATATGGACAATACAGTTCGGTGGCAACTGGGGGACAGTCAACTCGGCGAAAAGACAACCCAGCGAAGAAACAACTTGGCGAAATACAACTCAGTGACATCCTTTAACAGTTATGTAATCGGTTCAAAGAGATTTTTTAATTATATTTAAAGGATGTGATTTAAAATGTTGAAAATAAATGTATATAATTGACGAATGAACTTTATTCTGCAGTTGGAAAAAAACTCTATCTTACATTATCTTCTGCAACCAAAATTGCTAATCCTTTATGTAAATTGTATTGATTGTAATCGTATGATAATGTTATTTAGAATACAAAAGGTGAGCTGCGAGTACAGATTAAGGAATATCTTTACTCTCAATGTATTGGGACTCTCATAAAGCAGGATAAGAAAAGATATCGGTGGGTAATGCAAGGTACATTGTAAATGCAGATAACAGGATTATTTGGTCACTGATCTGGCCACGACCTTGCCTGACTGCTGTGTCTGTGTATAGCAGAGTGGCAGATCACGCTACAATAAAAAAGTGTGCCGTTCCTATTTGAAGCTGAATAAAGCTGGTTTTGCTAAAGTACTAAGACTCGGCCTCGTGTTTTGGGGTGCAAGAAAGGGACTTATAGTGCAACCCCAATCTTTTATGATTTGCTTCTGTGTCGCTTCACTGCAGCGCTGTGAAACTGCTGTTGCCCTGCCCAGGCAACGAACAAACAATCTTCCACAGACTCTGCAATCGCACTTGGGATGCACTTCAGCGTGTCGTTCCCGTTGTGTGGAGGGGGGTCTCAAAAGAGTTCAGAAACCTCACAATATGAAGAAGAAGAAAAGGATGATTCGGCTCCTGATTGATAATTGTGCTGCCCACAACATGCTTCTACATTTAGATAATGTTTGCATTGAATTCCTCCCACCCAATTGCACAGCAGTGCTTCAGCCATTGGATTTGGGCATCATTTGCACCCTGAAAGTGTATTATCGCAAGGAAATGCTGAGAAAAATTCTCGGCAGCATAACTTGTAGGCAGGTGGAGATTAAAATTAATGCAAAAGAAGCTATTGAAATGATTGCAAATGCCTGGACGCAAGTTAAAGAAAGCACTATAGTAACAAATACAGAATCTCATTACAACAAAATTTTCGTTACAACAAAATATTTTTTAGGTCCCTGGGAGTTCGTTGTAACGGAATTTTACCTGTACCAGGAGAAAACTGATGTGGACACAGGGCCAGCTTGTACATTATGCACATACTGAGACCATCCCAGGATTTTAACCCAGTCTCCTTTATGTACTTCAACACTGCATTACTGTGATGCCCCTAAAATAATAAGACATAAAAGAGAAAATAACACATAAATATTTCAGGGAGTTGAATCTGCAGGAAAAAAACTTGATGGTGGTATATAGCAGAAATATATAGCATCATTTTATATGCAAGCAACACAAAACCCTCTCACAATAATTCAAGCAAACAGTAATACAACTATAATGTAGCAACACTTCTGAAAGCTTTGGTATCAGATAGCAGTCTAAATGGCACTAAAGTGAAGAAATAACACAACACTTCAAACACACCATGATGTGCAGCTTGTAGATTACACTGCATTCCCAAATGGTCACCACTGTTGTTGTTCCAGCTGATTTGCTTCAGTGAAAGGAGTCTGTTTCTCATTAACTTATGTGTTTCAATGAATGCCAGTTAGGAAATTTTATCTAAGAACATGTCCATGAAAAGGTTAAGAGGAACATGTTAAGTTTCATCAAGACATGTTAAGACCTGCAGAGATCACAAAGTGGGTACTTTGTCACTTTGCCTTTTGTCAGCACATTAAACTGTACGTGACTCAGCAGTTATGAGGCTTCTGGCTTGCTTTAGAATGTACACAAATAACAAAAAAACAGAAACACTACTATTGTAATAAGTCCAAGCTCTGTTTTCTCCACAACAAAATAAGTTGAGGCAAGATTGGAAACATCAGAGAAACAATGTGTAACAGATGTAGAAGATAGCAGTAGCAGCCAAATATCAGAAACATTAAATATACATGAATTGCAGGAATATGTCTTTAAGTTAGTGATGTAATACTAAGAAAGAACACAAGACTGCAACTTGGAAAGTCACCCCGAGATTAAAATGTTCTAATAAAAATATTCTCTATTTAGAATCGCAGCAATATTCAGTTTAGAAATTGTTGACCAAAAATGACAGCTTTAGACCAATCCACAAAGTGAGATAACAACCTTTTCTATGGCTCATTTAGATGAGAAGCAAAAAGCAGTCCTTTATTTTGCTGCATATACTCCTATAGTACTGTAGCTGCAGTAAAATGGTATGTATCCTTCAAGTATAATGATGCAGTTTTTAAATGTACTGTAAATCCTTCTGTGAAATAAAACAGGAGTTGTGGGGAAACAAAAAGTGAGAAATGCTTAATTAAACAACATTTAATAGGTTTTGCAACTGTGATTTTTTTCTTGTTAAAAGGTAAACTGGTGCTTTACTTTGTCTGTGAACAAACCCAAAAAGGGAGACCCTTGCTGATTTAATTTCCTTTTGAGAGTATCTCTTTAATCATGTTTGCTGTTTTCCATTAAATCTTAATGGGAGTGAGTGAAATGAAAGACTTTATTAAGAAGGTTGATCTGAAGGCCCCAGAGAGTAATTATACTTTAGATCTTTTCTACCCTCAAGTTTCCCTTCTGTTTTCAATTAGATATCTTGTGCCAGAAAGAGCTTTACCTTGTCAAACTGATTAGTGAACATCAACTATGCAAGTATAAGGTTGCCGCTGATGAAATGCTAAATCCACAAAGGAATTGTCAGGTTTCTATAACACAGAACACACGCTGGGATATTATCTGTTCTATTAGAGTGTCCCTCACCCTTCAGTTCTGTTCAGCCTTCCCTTTTAAAAAAATCTTTTTTTATCTAGAAGTCAGGCATGCCACCCATTCTGGACTCCATTTAAAGGTGTCCATTCGTATAGCATAAAAAACAAACTTTTCTGCTATGCATAAACTGTAGATATAGCAGTAGTTTGCTTCGCCTCATAATTATTTCTGATCTCCATATTACTGGAGATACAGCATTTGCAACAAAGGAGCAAAACAGAGAAGAATACACAGAAACACCAGACCAAACTGCCCAGTGGGGTTAAATTCCTCACTTTTCCACCTTCTGAAAATATCAAAACTTTTTCCTTATTACCTTCCCTTTCTCTCAATGTTCCCTTTACCTTCAACTCCTTCTATGTGAGTTTCTGCCTAGACACACCTCCCAATTCATAGGTCAAACAGCAGATTCACATTGGGGCCTGGTGTCTTCTAGCAATCTCTGACATCACTACACCCTTGAGTTCTGAATGGCCTTTACAGGATCAGGCCTCCTAAAAAATCTTTCACATTGACTGGTCATACCACCTCTTTTAGCCTGTGCCTAACCATGCTTATTCTATGATTGCCAGTGTAGGTTTCTTTCCCTTTCCCTATTAAACTTGTTCAGCTCCTTCAGGTATTATGGTCCCTTTGCACATTAAACTGTCTGTTTAAGAACCCCAATAAGGACATCTGAAAAAAGATTGAATTAATTAACAAATTACCAATATGCAGCTTGGGACTGCAAGAGAACCAGAAGGGATAGAAGCATACTGGAGCTATGGTTTGTATTATGGCCTCATAGCTCTTTTGGTCTCTCAATCTTTTTCCTGTCTTTGAGAGGTTTTGTTTTTGGGTTTTCTTTTGGTACTCTAGTTTCCACTCATATTCAAAGTTACAAGAAAGTTACATTTATTAATAGCTCTAACCAATCATGTATGACATTTGGTGGAACTGTGTTCTATCCATGGATGGGTCCTGTCTTATGCCCAAAACTGTTAGGTGGGAACTCACTCTCCAAGACATTGAATTGCAATAAATTACTCAATGAAACACAGCCAGAAATATCTCCAAGCGAGATACTCCGTTGAAAAGTCACTTGATGTTTTCTGCTCTTTTATACACAGAAAAACCTGTTTTTCATTAATCGTCAAAATTCACAGTTTCTAGATAACTAGCCATTTAAAATAACACAAAGCCTCAAAAGCCCTCTATCAAAATCCAATATTTTAAGATGTCCTTGCATCCCATGTACTCTATATATTACCTCTTCCAAGAAATCAGTTCAAAAGATATTTAATCGATCTGTTTCTAACCTTAACTACAAGTGAAGTCAGGCTTATTGTGGCTTTCTGCTTCATCATTATATCACTATTAGTTTGTTTAAGTGACTTTGAAACCTTTCTTGAAACATTACATTTTATGAAATCTTTCCTGAAAAAAAAAGTTAAATGGAAAGGCATTTATGTGGCTCATAGAGAGTTAACCTATTTAATTTCACAATCTCCAACCGTGTCTTCTGATACTTCATTGAACTCCTTCTTCCCACACCCTGAGACATCATTGTGGAGCTGTAGCCAGTAACAGAACTCAAAAACAATAAATAAAGCTCTTGCACTGTCTCTGTGTCTTTAACAACAGCCGTTAAGTGCCATGTAGAGGCCAGGAGCAGACAGATTACAACATCTGACACTAATGAAGACTGGAAAGCTTGGAAAACATCCCCCATGAAGTCAGTTAATTTCCTAATGCTTAACATGCTTTACCTAAGAATTTTGTTATTTATGGGCATTTTTTGGTTTAGATAACATGAGAGAAAATCTTGCGAGAAGAAGTGTCAAGCAGACAAAAGTAATTATGTATTTTTTAATACAAATGAACTTGCGTAAATAAAAGGACACAAGCTAATTAGCATTGCAGTGTAGATTATTTACAGTTTTGGCATCTCTTGTCAAATGGCCTCTTGATATTTTTAACTTGGTCAGACAAAAAGGTGCAAAATGTTAACACGTGACCTAAAACACACCAAAAGGAAATCACACTAGGAAAGCTTTTGAAGAAATGTACCCTCAGGAGAAACATATCTGAAACCTTCTCATATATTACTATATAGGGCACAGCAGTTGGTCCTGGTATGGAATTTGCTCTTGTAGATTAGACAACCTCATGGATTCTTACCATCAAACTCATTAATGGGTCAAGGATGAATTAATCGAGGTTCTACAGTGTACTACAGTATGTCCTTCTCCCTTGCTGTGTATCACTTCAAGCGTCCTAGAGATTCTGTTCAGTCTCCTCTTTCATATACGCTTCATAAAAAACTTTGGTTTTGGTCAAGCAGCTTCTTGTTGAAATAAAAAGGGTGTACAGTGAATACATTCCTCTTTCTGGTACTATATCTTCTTCTTCTGTACTATTCTGCCCTATGAAGGGTAATGAATTTCTTTCCCAGGATGTCACAAGTTTCAGCAAAGTATCTCTCTAGCCACCTTGATCTCCTGCTTCAAAAAATTTTGATTCTTCTGTCAACTGCTAGTTCTTTGTCCTACATTTTATGACACAGGGGGTTTGTCTGCCTGTCTCTCCACTAAACCGAAAACTGACACTGCAAAGCTGACAACATAGCCTTCTATCAGCATTACCCTTAAGAGTCTAGAATCCATCTGTGACATAATCAAAATGATGTCATTCTTTCTCAGAGGTAGCTGGAGGATAAAGTTATAAGCAAGTTTAATTTTAGGGAATTTTAGTATGATTTCAAACTAGGCTCCACCTGCATCTAACCGGGACATTTATAGGCTAGGCTATACACACATTCCACACTTGTTGCAAATGGTATATGTGGATGGGTCAATATTTATAAATCTGTCCAGGTGGGGTGTTCATTCTCCCAACAATCCAGCTTCTCTAGAACTATATTCCTTTGGGACATTCTATAGCTCTAAATTGTTCCTTCAACACAGATGCCTCTGGCTGGATTGGCACCTTTGCTACCTCAGCTGCCGTTTTCATTAACGTGTATGCTGTCGCTCCAGCGATCACTATGGTAATTATGATTGTTAACCAGTCTATACCTGGATTTAATGTAAATGCATCAATGTCTTTATCTCTTCAAACTTAAAATGACAGATTCTTCTTTTCCAAACACAAGTGTATTTTGCACATGTGTTTTGTGAATGTTGGATGATTTTCTTTTTCCTTTTAAAGGAGGATTTTACATCACTTTACTCTCAATTCATGTCTTATGATGTTATAGATTTATCTGAAAGTGTATTTGTTAAAGGTAATGGACCGTCCTGGATTTACAATTTTGATGTAGTTCTAGAAACAGGAAAAGAGACAAAATCAGACTTGTAGTGTATAAAAGTAAGTAAACAAGTATGTGGCTTACCTGATTACAGAAGAGTCATGGAAAGCTTGCAGAAAACATACAGGAAAAAATCATACATATATTAAAAAAATAAAATGAGCACAACATATGCAACACTATAGAGCATAAAATGTTAGTAATCCAAAATAAAAAAAAATAATTGTGTGAGTGTGACATTCTGGCAGCTCATACCTGGATTAAACCACTTCACTGACTTCAAAATACATTTTTGATCAGAATTACAAGAGGGGCTGAATAGGAATAATAGTCTATCCATCCATATTCCTTTCACAAACAATTTCCATCTCAGGATTGTAAAATGATCCTTAAAAGTTCAGGTTTTGTGCAGCATTTCATTAGAGACAGATTGCAATACTTATTTAGACTAGAACAATGGTGAAAGGATTGTTGTTGATTTCACTGCATACAGTTATGCAACCAGGGTCAAAAGTGGAAACTTAAATGAAATAACAAGAAGGAATAAGAAGCTTTTTTTTCTAAAAGAAATGGATAAGCTGCCAAAATAAATTTTAAGACTGTTCTAGAAAAAGCCAGTTTGTTATGATGAGCCAAGTTTCAAAGTTGGACAGCAGGTACTAGAAAGCAAAGCAAAGCAAAGCAAAATATATGCATATTTGGACAGGATTTTTGAAAATGTCTTACAGCAACAGGGAAAGAAAAGCAGAGAATTAAATTTAAAAATCTATTGCATTCCTTTGACCGTAACTGCTAATTTTAATACTAAGTATATGACTCTTCTTTGTTGTTTGGATTTCAGGAAGTTTTAGGGTATATTTTGCATGTTTTCCCCATTTCTACATTGGCTTTCCCCAAGTACTCCAGTTTTCTCTTACATTCCAGAGACATTCATATTAAGGTAATTATTGTTTGAATGAATGTTGAGTGTAAGGGTGTATGTAGGAGTGTCTGCTTAAATGTCCTGTTACCTTGTCCATAGCCAGGATCCCAATGTTGTAAAGATGGGCAATGATTTGTGTGTCTGAACTGAATAAAAGACTTAGAAATGACTGGAAGTAAGAGATTTGATTCTGGTGTAAATTAAGTTCATTAGTTACTATAAATTGGCTTATCATGTAATAGACTAATGTGTCCAATCCAGGGCTGTTTCTAGTCTAATATTGTTTCTGGTTTCTAGTGTCATATTGTTATGCTAGAATCCACCATACCCCAGCCCTACTCTGTGACTCAGTACTATATAAGTGGGTTTAGAAAATGGATACAGAAATAAAAGATCAACCAAAAAGCATACCTGTATTATGGACAACTAAAATAGTCATTGAACAAACAAATATGTTCCTAAGAAATTGTGATATACAGTAGGTGTTGATGAGTGAATCCATGGTTAGAACAGCAAATAGGTTAGGCCAGACCTTCCAAATATGCAATATTTATGTATGGTAGACGAGGCAAAACAGCTTGGTGCTAAAATGGGGGAGTAGGAATATATATTGGAATAAAGTGCATGCAACAGTGCCCCTTCAGGGTCTGATTAATTTGAGTGTGTCTTCTTAGGCATCACCTATACCAAACAGAGTCTTCCTTCTACCTCCATACCTCTAGGACTTATGTACTTCTTTTGGCTGCTCCTCCTCTCTGCTGGAGGAACTCTTACTTTCACTCCACTCACATTTCCGAACTCTATAACTAAAGTTAAACTGACCCTTATTAGCCATCATCCGAGGCACTTCAGTATTGTTCAAGTTTGCCTGGAAAATACTTCTGGAGAGAAGATACAACTAATTTTCTCAGAATGACTTCTTCAGGAGAGAATGGCTACCTGGGAAGAACAGAATTTTTTCTTACAAAGGTGTTAGGACAACTAAGAAACCAGAACCTAAATACTCCAGCTGTTCTTCCATTATATGTGCTTCCCGGCTGGTTAAGGTACCTTTGAGCACCCTGTCTGGGATGAGCCAACTGTTGAAATAGCCTTCAAAGTCTTGCAGTCACTGTCGAAATGTTTACAAATCCTGCTTGATCAAGCTATTACTAAAGAAGGCGCTTCACCAACTTGCAAACATTAAGCCATACATTTTTATATTTTTTAACAACAATATTTCAATTAATAAAAAACAAAGAGCTAATATTTATGAGGCAATTTCTACTTTTACTAAAATTCAGTATGATGTTCAGGTTTTGTCTCGGTGCCCTCTGGGATACCTCATAAAAACTGTGTGACGGGAAAAGGTTTTTACAGCTCCTCTTAACTACAACAGTTCCAGAAGGAGGTACTATCCTGTGTTAATACAGGGACATTACATTTTTTGCTATGTATTACATATACTAAAAATAAAAAACCAGTATTAAACACATGCACACACACATATACATACATACATACACACACATATATATATATATATATATATATATATATATATATATATATATATATATATATATATATATATATATATCCCAAAATACCCCTACTACATGCAGTACTTTTAGCATTTCCAGTTGCATCACATCCATCTCTGTGGCTTTGCAACTTCAGGTTATTCAACATGTAACTTTTTGTGTTAATCAAAACAAAAAGCTCCAAAAAATCAAAATGAAACAATCCTTCTAATTTTTTATAACAGAAAAACAGCTAATGGCTAATTAAGTATTTACCCCTCTGGGCCCATAGTTGTTAGAGGAAACTATATAGAAACTACATGACTTTTTGAAATAAGTCTCAAGCATCTTTATAGTTCTGGGAATTACAACTATTTTCCATTATTCTTTTCAAAATCATTCAAATCCCCTTAACTAGGATAGTGACCATATCTAATTATTAATCATTTGCTTCTGACACTTTGATCAGGACTTTGGCTTGGACACTGCAGACAAATTAATTTTCTTTTTTCTCTTTTTAGGCATTCTCCTTTGACTTTGGGTGTATGTTTGGGTCTTATTATAGCTAGAATATTAATCTTACTCCGTTGTCTATTGTAACTAAATTTTTATCTTTGATTTCTCTAAATATTAATATGTATTTTAGCTTGTTTTCTGAGATCAGATACAGTAATATAGCATATTTCTTTCTGTTTGTTTCACGGTACATACAGTGTTCTCAAGATGATGTATTGTGTTATAACCTTGTTCAAAGACCAGAAATGCCCCAGCATACTGTAGTAGTACTGTACCCTCTAGCAAGCTGTAGTTGGGAACTTATGTGAGTTTAATTGAACAATTGTATTAATGTTTTCAATATTCAATAAAAATCTGGGCAGCTGTTGTAAGCTGTTAAACCAAATTCAATTCAAACATCTTAACTGCAAACATGTAAACTCCATTCAAGTAGTAATGTATCTTGTGAAGACAATTGGCAGTGCCAGAGCCTATTTAGGTTTGTCATAAAATTATATGAACATCTCTGAAATAAGCTGATTTGTTTCTTCTTTTTCGTGGCATCATTTGCTTCAAATGTTTCTCTCTCCCTCTCGACTTCCTCTACCAAAAATCTACATTAATTACTTCCAGGCCATTTAGGTTATACCCTTAAAACCTTCCAGCTAATTTGTGCCATGTGTGGTCTGTTAACATTTTTAGAAGAATGTTGGTTGCTGAAATATTGTACTTGTGTGGACATCACCTATTTCCATTTAAGATTAATCATTTATTATCTAAGCACATTTTTTCCAGGTCCTGTATTATGAGAGTTGTAGTCAATCCAGACTGTACGAGGCACACAAAGGAATCACACACCCACACTCATCATCACTGAATCAGTTAACATTTACAAATCAATCTAACGTGCACATCTTTTACTGTGGGAAAAACTTATTACACAGAAAAAAACACCATAGACATGGGGAGAACTTGCAAACTTGAAACAAATAGTACCTGGGTTGGTTTTTGAACCCAAGCTATCCAGTACAGTCGAACATTATATTTTCAGCATTTGGAATGCTTTTAAAGAATGTACATTGAGTTCTAGTCCTATTCCTTGATGGATTTACTACCTAAGTTCAATTACTGTAGCCACTTACAATCTGTGGAATTTACATTTTCTCTCCCATGTCTTTGTAGGTCTTCCCTTAGGTTCTATAATTTTTCCTGCCACATCGCAAAAGAACTGTGCATAATGTTACTTGAGGATCATAAATTGGCTCAGTGTAAATGTGAATGTGGATGCTTGCATGAATGGGTCCTGTGATGGACTCGTGTCCAGTCTAGAACTGATTCGTCTGTTGTGTCTGATTTTGCTGGGATTGGCTCTAGCATTGAATTGAATTAAGCAGGACTGAAAATACTGAGGTATGTTATTATACACAGCTTAATTTCTTTAACTGTGCACCAAAACTGTACAGGGCATCCACCAAATTATGGCTTGCAGCATTCCATACCTCCAAATTAAAATCTATTACATAGATAACATACAAAGAGATGTTGCTGCAAATGTTTTTTAAACCTGGATCTTCTGACCTAGTAATTTGTTTTATACTTTTATTAAATAATATTTACACAAACTGTTTTGACCTCATTTTAAGTTCACTTTTTAAAAAGGAAAGAAACGTTTTAGAACCCAGATGTGCAAATATTTTAGAGAGGTATCCAAAATGACTCATGGCTATGATTTCTGCCAAAGGTGCCTCTGTCATACCAATTATTAAATAAAGGAGTTGCAGGTAAAAAAAATCTTATTAAATGCATTAATTTTTAAAAATGTATTATTGATTTTCATCAAAGCTGCCAAGATAGCATCAGTCCTCACTACATTAATGCAGTGGGTTTAAAAGTGATCAATCGCTAGAATACAAATAAAATCCAAATTAAATACATTATGATACCAAGATGGGTAACACTTCAACAACAATGAGTAGCGCTGCTGCATTAAAGAGATCAGGGTTCGGGTCCTCCCTGCGTGGAATTGGCATATTCTCCCCGTGTCTGCATTGGTTTTCTCCGGGTGCTCCAGTTTCCTCACACAGTCTAAAGATCTGACGGTGAGGTGGACTAGCGTCACTAAACTGGCCCTCGTGTGTGTGTATGTATGTGTATTCTTCCTGCAATGAACTGGTGCCCTGTACAAGAACTGATGCTGCCTTGTGCCCTAAGCGTCCTGGAATTGGCACCGCCAAACATGCACAGGATTAAGCAGTCTTAGAAATTGATATGGTATGATGTTAAAACGTGTTAATATGTCCAAATTATGTAAACTATTTTATATACCCATTTTAATATTGAATAAATATATTAATATGAAATAGTAATATAGAATAAATAAATGATAGCAGCTACTAATCGCTTCATTTGTTTACAATTCGTTCGCCTAATTACTATACACTGTCCGCGCAGCTTCCATTGTCCAATTCAACACGAACGCAGGTTCTCTAATTTTGCTACTCGAATTCGCTTCAATTGTCTTTGTATCTGTTCCATTTTAAAAGACCGCCAAGAAGAAGAAGAAAGGCATTTAGCTCCACACCCCTCCCCAAAGACTAAAGCGGACGGCTAATTAGCAAGGTCTCTATTTCTACTTGGAGACGCCTCGCCGTTTCTTGTTTAAAAAAAAAAAAAAAGTGAGCTGCCGCTGTGCTCTTTCACTAACAGTCGAAGTGAAGGGGAAGAGTGCGTTCAAGCAGCTGGAGGAAAATGTTCTCAATGGGACCGTCAAACGTACTCTTCATTTCTTTCTGTGGGATTCTTATCCGACATGGTAAGTAAATAACCATGCTGCGATTACGTAGAAACAAAAATCTGTACAGATACACTAATGTTTTAGAAGTGAAGAAAGAAATGTAAAAATTACCTGAATTGCAAAGTACAGTAATGCGCTAAACACAATCGTTACAAAAGAGAATGCGACCCGACCACGGACTAGTGAAGTGGATTAGTCGTGCCCCGTGCGCCGCTGTCCACGCGCGGGAATTGACTAAGCGAGGCTCGCGATCACGTCTTGCCTTTCGAGGCGCCGCGCTTACGATGTACGGGCGCTCAAATAAAACCCCAGCGTGAGGAGAAACTGAAGCATCACGTGGGGATTTTAGGATTTTTTTCACGTTATTATCAATTGACACATTCACGGATATCAGTAACCGGGTCTTCATCGGACGTCCTTCATAAAGAATTTAAGACACATATTTACACTTAAAACTGATGAAAGAGGAAAAAGATTGGAAATAAAGGGACAACCAATAGACATGTAAACCCTTTTTTAAAAGAGGTGCATTTACAGAATACATTAAAAGAGTACGCGTGAGAAGATCGTTTCCTGCATTCATTATTATATTACACAATTTGCCATAGTCTGTTGGTTGTAAGGAAATGCATTCTTTTCATTGTTTGGTCTCTGTTTTATTGTTTTTGGTTAATACAGTGTTAGACGAGAAATTGAGATACTAACATATTCAGTATTGATTATGCATTTTCTTTGGTGTTTTGTCTTTCAGCGACATGATTGTAGCTCTTTTGTGCAAGTTACTTGCTTTAGTGAAATGACTGTGTAATGGATCCCCCATGGGGGTGGTTCCTAATGTATTACATTACACGTGACTGGCACCTTTATCCAAGTTAACTTACAAGATGATGCACTGCAGTTGTTTACATTTGCAGAGCACAGAGAAGTGAAGTGAATTGCTCAGGGTCACACAATTAGGCAGAGGTGAGGACTGCACTTCTGGCCTTAGGTTGGAAATCCAAACCTCAAGCACTACACTGTCTTGCCCCCAATTTGTTTCTAACCCAATACGGATAGCTCCAGTTCTAAATAAGCCTGACTAGGAGAAGGCAGGTATAAAATATGGGCCTATTGTTAATGGGCTGCAGATAAAGAGGTGAGTACTCTCTTGACAGGATGCCAAGAATCTGAAACATCTGAATGAGTGTTTTTCATTAAAATGGGTAATGTGCATTGGCCACTGGTCTCTAGCATACATACATTTCAGGAACCCAAATAAGTCATCTTTTTTATACACACATAAAGGTTTGGTGGACGTCTGGACATGATCAGGAAAAAATACAATTAGAATGTAATGTATTTGAAAGCTAGAAATATAACCCAGAATTCTATAATGGATTTTCAGATCATCATCTGGGAATTCTCAAACATACTGGTCTCACTTTTTCTTAATGCAAGTCTTTCTTTTTTTCGTTCACTGCAAAGGGCTCCTAAAGCAACAAGAATGTTTACAGAGTTTTGATGCTAAAAAGCAGTTTCACAGGTAAGGCCTTTAACAGGGATGTGCTGTTTATGGCATTCGTTGGTATGCTTGATCTAATTACAGCATTTACTCATTTAGCAGTTGGTCAGTGCTAAATATTTTTAAGAGTGATGGTGTTCTGCAGTTTGGTTTGTCAATTTTTCTCCATTAGGTGTAAAATCTAGGGAGACAAAATGTGACAGACATGATGACTGATCACACTTTCTCTCAGAATATAGAATAGTGATCAAATAGAATCCGCAATGAGTAATTGCTTACAAGTAGCAAACTGAAGGCAAATGGAAGGGCAGAATAATTTGGGTAAATATTAGTAGAAAAATCTAATCACACTTTTCTTGTTTTGGAGGAAAGCCATGTTGTAGGTTCTTTCATTCCTTTTCTTTTTGTTTGTCTTTGTATGTTTTGCTCTTCTAGGATCACATATCGTGTCAGTTTCTGACTTGTGATGTTGTTTAACAAACTTCCTTCCCTTTCTGGCTTGACTGAAATGCTCGATTTCCACAAGTACTACAGAAAAGTGAATATATGTAGGAAACGTACATTTTAAGAGCAGCATACAACCCTGTATAACAACTCCAGAAGACTGGGTTTGAATGTCTGCCCTCTTACTCTCTGAGTAGATTTGGCATGACAGCCCCAAGTCTGTGTGGATTGTTCTTTGGGTATTTTATTGTATATCCTACATACTAAGAGATGCATTTTAGATTGACTGAAAAATCTAATTTGTCCCATTATGAATGAGTGTGGATTTGTAGGTGAATGAACCCTATGAGTTATTGGCACAACTTTTTAAAGTTGGCTGTTTTCTTGAGCCAGCTGCTCCTAGTATAAGTTCTAGCACCTCATGACTATGAACTAGATAAAGTAGGTTCATGAGTTAGGGAGATATAATTTTGGACAAGTACACCTTTTTAATTTTATTTATTGAGCAGTTGTAGATAAATGACCAAACACTGAATAGTAAAATTTTTAATGTCTAAAAATAAACATGGAAACAGCTGAACCTGCTACTTGTTTGTGATACTCTTGTCAGCTCCTGTAAATAATTATGCTTTCTGTTTTTGTAAAGAAGGGACAATAATATTTGAATTCTAGCTACATCCTTAGGTATACCTAAATTGAATTAATTGCTACCAGTATTTTAGAGCTAAGAGTCTAAAACAGAGCTTTAAACAGATTAAGTGAAAACTATTTAGAATTGTAATCCTATTATTTCCAAAAATATGATTTATACTCTTTAGTTGTTTTTTTTGCTAATTTTAAGTTGCTTGAAGAATAATTACATTTTTTTTTATTTTTATGCTGGTTTCGCAAAGAACTCTAATCTGAATGTACATTGGAAAGCTAACCTGTTGAATAACCCAAGGCCTACGTTTTGAGTCATTCAGATTGGTCTAAGGATTGGGAAGTATAGAATTAATAATTATTACAATTATTTTGTGGTTAGCACTGTTATCTCACAGATCCCTGGGTTCGAGTTTCAGCATGGGTACATCTGGTATGACATTTTCACATCCAAAAATCCTAAACTAATTTGCAAGTAAATTGGTATGGTGTGGCTGTTACTGCTCCAGTCCTGTTCGCTTACAGTGATTAATTTCTCCCTCTCCTTCTCCCTCTGTCCCCCTCTCTGTTTCAATCTTAACACGTCCTCTCACTTGCAGCGTTTCTTCCAACCAACCTCAGTCTCTATGCTAGACTCTGTTTTTAGTCCACATTGATGACAGCCCGGAGCTCTCACCCCTGATGAAGGTAATAACTTAAGGCCTGTTATTTAGTACTTCTGGTTATTCTGACTGACTGCTGTTACTCTTTCTGCAAGAGTAATGTGTTATTATGAGCCACTGGCAGAAATCTGTAATTTGAAAATGAAAATTAAAAATGCTCAATTTGAACGTTAGTATTTTTATTTACAATATAGTAAAATAAATGTAAATTTGTAAGAAAGAGCCTACGGTAGTAACTGTTGGCCATAGATGGTAAAAGTAAAAGTATGTGTTGGCCATAGATGGTCCTGTGTAACTTTGACTTTGGTATAGCTGTTCTTGGTCCAAAACAGTTTGAGAAACATTGTATCGTTTATCATGATAAAACATTCAAAGCAGTAATTAAGTATGTGGAAGACTATAGTAAGCATTCATTAGTTAGGTTGTTCTAAAAAAAAAAAAAGTGTTTTTTACTCACTTGTTGAAGACCCTCCAGACACTATAGATATTATCCATCCATCCATTATCCAACCCGCTATATCCTAACTACAGGGTCACAGGGCTGGTACCATTCCAGCCAACACAGGGCCCGAGGCAGGAAACAAACACCAGGCAGGGCGCCAGCCCACCGCATGACGCGCACAAACACACACACCCACACACCAAGCACATACTAGGGACAATTTAGGATCGCCAATCCATCTAACCTGCATGTCTTTGGACTGTGGGAGGAAACTGGAGTACCCGGAGGAAACCCACGCAGACACGGGTAGAACATGCAAACTCAATGCAGGGAGGTCCCGAGGAGCAAATCCGGGTCTCCTAACTGCGAGGCAGCAGCGCTAACCACTGCGCCACGTGCCGCCCCCGCTATAGATGTTCTTTTGAAAATGGCAAACATTTGATAAAATGGTCCAAAACCTGTACGTTATACAGTGCAAAGAAGCAAAAGATTAAATATAATAATTTTAGTATTAAATACATTTTTAACTGATGCCGCCTATAATCTTCATAGATTGGCAGGGTCCTCCAATGACACAGATTTAATTTATAGATGCAACATACTTCGCCCTTAGGATACATACTTGCAAAAGAGTGGATTTCAGCTCACCTTGTAGCTTTTTAGAATTTCATTCCTAAACCACAGCATAAGCACAGTTAGTGCAGAAACAAAATGCGAACAAAATCTGTTAGAGAAACAAAGCAGATAAATGAGTAAAACCAGACTTTGCTGGTTAAGAGTTGTGCTAGCATTTCAAAATAACCTCACAAGACATAATATATATATAAAATGCAGTCTCATCCAAATGGTTCTGTAACATTTTTTACTGCCTTCAAATTTTAAGTAAAACTAATGCTTTAAAATATACCATTTAGTTACAGTAATTTGTATGTTTCAAAAATGAGTTTGCTAAATTTACTCATTTACTGTTTAAATACATATTTTAAAAGAAGACAGTGCTGGCATAGTGGTGAAGGTGGTTCTTACAACCTCAGGAACCTAGTACTGATTATCAGCTTTGTTACTAAGTGTGTGCAGGTTGCACATTGATAGATGGATAGAAATATTTAACAAATTTGACTTCATTTTGGATTTTACGAAAGCATAGGTATTTTAAAATGATTCATTCTTTGTAAAATTATCTTAAAATATTTTTAACAGAAAGGTTTGAATATGTTAAAAATACAGTTAGTGTTCTAAGAATATAATTAAAACAATTAATAATAGCAATAGGTTGGCATGTGAGACAGCGTGCAGAGTGTCATTGTTTTGTCTGTGCTGAATGGTTGGAACTATTAAAATGTAGCAACATGTGTAGTCTTTCAAAATGAAACTCCAGACGACAAAATTATGTACTTAATGTAACATTACTTAAACACTAGCCTATACTCAAACTTTTAGAGATTACATTTTTTTCTGAAATCCAGTTTTTTGGTCCAGCTTTATGATTTGGCTTCTATTGTTACCTGCTATACTAGCACTCTTATACTGTATGGTGTACTTGATATAACTGTTGTTTTTTATCTGTCAAATTTGTTCAAAGCAATTTCCTAACTGTAGGAGTGTGACTGTCATACAGTTGCCTGTCTAGCTATCTGAGCAGCATGTGTTTATGTGTGAAAACACTATAGGACATTAAAATTGTAAATTATTTTCTTGAGTGACCTAAGATTTTTGTACATTATTATATTTCTGCCATGACAATGCCTAGTGAAGGGAGAATATATGTACAGTATATACTTTATTACAATGGCCACTTGTTCTGTTTTTGCAAAATACCAGAAATAAGATGTCACACACTTGTTTGGTCAGTTCAGTTTAATTTATTTTTATATAGCAGTCTCCACAATGGCTATGCTCAAAGCATATTGCATATGTTATGATTAGGAGTCTCATTTATAAAAAAATAAATGTGAGGCACCCTAAAATGACAATAAAGGCAGGACCATAACCTAACCAGCCTGCTTAAGGACACTCAGGCCTAGTCCAGCAAGCCTCATCTGCTATTTGCATGCTTTGGGCCTAGCAGACCCCAAACAAGACAAGCTGCAAAAATAACAAAAAGTCTCAAAATATAGCAAAAGCCATACAAGTGAAAGGCATAACTAAGCAAACAAGTACAAATTCAGAGCCCAGAAGAGAAAACTAGAAAATCCAAAGGAAATAGCAATACTCACAACTCCTTCATAAATAATGTTCTCCTGTTTCTGCCATTTCTGCACTGGTTATATAGCCAGAGGGAGGGCTCAGGAGTGGTGACATCAGGGTGTCATCACCTCCTGGGGTTCCACTCACAAACCACATGGACGATTAGGAGATTTAAGTGAATGGTACACAATTACAAATATCCAAGAAAATACATAAAATATGAAAAATAATAATTCATAATAACTGTAAATAACAATACAACATCAGCAATAACTATCCATCTGTCCATTTTCAAACTAACAAATCTAAAGTCATGGGAGACACAACCATACCATTGCCATTATAAGACATAAGGAAATAACAGCCCTGGATGTGTTTTGTCACAGATAAAATTAACACATACCCACACTCACTCACTTATATGGGGCTAATGTAAAGTCACTAATTTAAGATAACATGCACATTGTTTGGAACAAGCAAACAGTGACTAGGCTATGTACGATTCAAGCCCAGTTACTTCCAGTATACCACTGTGCTGATGTATATCTATTGAAATATATTGCAATATACCAATGGAAACATCTATATGGGTAATCACTTTTTTTTTAAAGTAGAATTTAAGAAATATCAGTTTAATAATCAGAAGAAAATTATTTTACAGTAGAAATCAGGATGAAGAAAACAGAAGTCTATTTGGCATTACAGGAGAAGAAATGAAAAGTCCTGTTATATACATTATAGAAAATAAACCTATGAAATTCCACTATCTTTTGGAATGGACAAGTTTTGTCCTCCCCTTTTCTGCTGAGCATATTTCAATACAAAATGGCACAAAGTAGTATCCATCAAAGTTATTAAAAATAGTGTTATTTACATGTTCAACAACAAGTTGGTTTTGCACTTTTGAAGTTCCCCTTATGATTCAGAAAATCTAATAAGGTCAGTATATGGTAATTCAATTTTGTTTTAACGTAATACAAAGTTCTAAGGATTCAGCAGAAAGTGGACATTACAGTAAAAAGCAGAAGAAATACTCCTGGGGTGGTGCATAAAACCACATTCTAAAATCTGATACATAGAAGTAATTGTATCCAAATATGCATTTTAAGACCAAAAACAACTTGTCACATTGGCTATTGGCGAAGTTAGAAGTCAGATACATGAAAATTCAAGTATTCAGAAACTCAAGGAATTATATGCAACACAGAGCTCCAAACCAAAAAGCTCATAGACTACAGATAAACTCTGGAGTAGAGGTTTTAACTGGGAAAACCTCAGAATAACATGTAATCTTGGTGGCTGCAAAGGTAAGATGGCCAGAACTTGTCGAAAATAGTGATACATTAAACTAGAAACTGATTTAGGTAAATTTCAAAGAAAGATTACCACCACTTTAAAAGGAAAACAGAAAGAGATTTAAATAGCAGATCGTGTCCAGCAAATGTTTTATATGTTCAAAGACAACTTGATCTTTGGAAATGATTCAGTAAATAATCTGATAAAGTTTTGCTGAAATCCAAACCGCAGAGAGGAGCTGTAACTAGAAACAAGATGACCCTAGACTGTTGTTAACTGCACTATCTCAAGGATTATCAGGTGCTCTTTCCATCTTCCCTTTGGCCACTATCATCACGATTTAGTACTCAGACCCCAAATGTAAAAAGAAACCCAGCCTCCAAACCAGACATAACAGAACAGAGGAAACATGAAGAGACATTTATGTTCTTGTATACTGCAAAATGTTCAAAAATGCATCTTGTGACTTTAATGAAATTATTGATAAAAGGACTTTTTATATAAATTTTTACTAGAGTATATAAATCTTTCACATTTTTTTTTAATGAAAATTTAGTTTAAAGGAAATGCATTAGGCAAATATTGCACTGTTCCTAATACGACTCAGCCACAAAATACTATTTACAAATGAGCTAATGTGTGTGTTTGCATACATGCGTGTGTGTATATAATGAGATGAGAGATCCAGAATATGCCACATTTTAGTGAATTCTGGTAACAAATATGGTCTTCTCTGGTAAAAGCATTCACATGAAATTTCTGTCTGGGAAGTTTGTATTCCCTTTATTCTCATTATACAAAAATGTGACATAAGAACATACTAGAAAATTAGATTTAGTACTAGTGCCCTTTGAGGTGTCTGTTGAGGCCTTCAGTTAATCACTGACTACAAGCTGAAAAACCTTATGCCTCCAGATGATGTCTTGCCTACAAAAATAAAAGAATTCTGCTGAATTCTTGAGGCATAACATCTTAAAGCTCTAGACAACACTAGTGGGGAGTCCTCACCTCTCATTTATCACTTTGTAATGTGATGTAAAGCAGATGTTCATCACAAGGAACAGATGCTGAGCCGGACCTTGTTACAAATTGTACTGTATATTTAAATTATGTGGCGGTCAGCTTGCTTCTATTTTTAGAGATATTTTTAATTTCTCGCTACAACAGTAAAATGTTCCACACTACTTTAGAATACCTGTTCCAAAGACATTCACCGAGTGTTGCCTCAGTGACAACAGACTAGAAAACTTGACAGTTGTTATAATAGTGATATCTGAGTGACTCATGGAAATCTTCTTGTCAGTAATGTACTTGGACATATTTACAGCAAATAGATCGATGGAGGATGCAGTATCTCTGGGGGAAATGATATTTGTTAAAATCTAGAATCACCCTATTTTAGGTGCACTTTATGTACGACACACTCATTTTAGCATAATTATCCCTCTAAATCTGTTTGATTAATTGATACACATAGATATCAACGATCTTTGTTTTATTGATTATTGGCTTTTGATTCTGATAAACAAGTGGTCAAACCTAAGGATACTATACCATACCATGAGCAGTGTCTCTTACTATTCCTTTATGAGATGTACAAAGATGGCTACATTTTACATGTACATTTAGTGAGAATGTACCTATTTGCTGATGGCTCAACTCTTGTACTCCTCTCAAATTATGCAGTCTGTCTATGGGAATTACTGTAGGTAATTAAACTGTTCAGATTCTGTACACTAACCTAGAGATAAACATAAGATGTGGTTACAAACTTACATGCACAAACAACATTATTCTAGCCATTACTCATGATTTCCAACCCTATAATGTGGAATATGTAGAAATATGTTATAATCAAGAAACTTTCAGAAACGGGATCTTCTATCCAAAACAGTTAATACAGTATGGGGTGTCACAGGATGCATTTATTTGTTTTTTACAAGTAAAATACTGAAAGAAGTTCAACATTCTTGTTGTCTTTATGATACAGAGATACTTCTGCAATGACAAAAAAAAGGTAATGAAGGTAGTTTACAGTTCTTCTAAATTCACTATTTGCAGTTTCATGGTGAACTCTCATTACTCTTTAGACCAGAATGTAATATCCAAAAAAAAAAATGATGTGTTTTTTGACATTCTCTATTCCCTCTCCTTCTGTTCAGTAAATGGCTTAGGTCTGTTGAAGTCAGGACTACCAGGTTTTACTATAGTTAATTTCCAGGAACTATGAGATGCAATAAGTTAACATGTTGATGTTATAATGTCTGCAGTAATTTTATTAATCTAATTTTTTTTTCTAAAATTAATTGTTTGCGGGGGATGGCACGGTGGCGCAGTGGGTAGTGCTGCTACCTCGCAATAAGGAGACCTGGGTTCGCTTCCCGGGTCCTCTCTGCGTGGAGTTTGCATGTTCTCCCCGTGTCTGCTTGGGTTTCCTCCGGGTGCTCCGGTTTTCTCCCACAGTCCAAAGACATGCGGGTTAGTTGCATTAGCGATCCTAAATTGTCCCTAGTGTGTGCTTGGTGTGTGTGTGTGTGTGTGTGTGCGTGCCCTGCGGTGGGCCAGCGCCCTGCCCGGGGTTTGTTCCTGTCTTGCGCCCTGTGTTGGCTGGGATTGGCTCCAGCAGACCCCCGTGACCCTGTGTTAGGATATGGCGGGTTAGATAATGGATGGATGGTTAATTGTTTGGGAGCTGCTGAGGTATAATGATTATACTGTATGTTGTTCAAATCAGAGTCTATGTATCAGATGTTATGAAAATAAAGTAAATTAAATAAATCACCGATAATGAAAGCTTCAGGTCTTATCCTTCCATGGTGAATGTATCTTCTGCAAGATTCTGCCGTTGATTGTTTTGGACTCCATTCATTCAAAAGCCTACCAGTTGGTATTTACATGGTGGGAATAATTTTTTTATTTACTATAACTGCTGCTAAGCGCAGTGATTGAAGTGGGTACTGTATCTTCCACATCATTTGCTGAGTCAGTGAATGCTAAGATAAAAACTGAATGTTTATTAAAATTGTTCTAAAACATCTCAGACATTTTTGAAAATACAGATATTGTGAATAAGACAAAACATTGATGGATGCAATAAAAATATTAACAAAATTCTAGTAAGTAGCTTACTTAACTGTATCCATAGTAAATGTTTATTCTGATTGGAAGTGTATGTTATTGACAATGAGGTGTGATATACCGTATATACTCGCGTATAAGTCGGGTCTTGAAACCCAAAAAATCTTCTTGCTTCCTCCAATCTCACACCAGTTTCTCAGACACATCGAATTTTGTTGCAGTAGTGCAATTACCAATTCTTTCACCACTTCATTGACTTTTAATTTAAGACCAGCTTCATATTTTCTTCTGATCAAACACTTCATCATAGATAAGGGATGCTCTTATGATAAAGGTGTATGAGGGTGTGAGTTACAAAAACACAAAACAATGCAAACACCGCTTCGGGATAGTTTGGGTATTATCGTGTGTTCATGTAGGCACAATACATAGAAAAAAAAGGCAGTGTGCTCCTTGGTTACTCTCTCAGGTGGGCGTTAGCATATCATAAACTCTTGGACCAATAGCATGAGTTTTCTGCATTCAATTTATATGACCAACATTATAAAATACAAGAAATGATATGGTAAAACCAAACCCCAACTTATCCATGGGAGAACTTAAATGCAAGTATGTACGGTATACTGTATATCTTTAGGAGTATATATCTTTAGTGGTGATATATATACAGTATATATCTTTAGGAGTGTGTGGCAGAAGGTAGACAGATCTGGAATTGTAGAAAGTAGTTTTCACCTTCTTTCTGGCAAAAATGGCTAAGACATTTAACATAGTGTGGACCACCAGGGGTTGCACCAGCCGCCCTAACCCCAACATACACACACATGGGACATAAATGCAAACAAGTGCAAATACACACTTTTTTTTCTTTTCTCCTTGGGAAACACCTTCCATTGTTTTTGACGTGTACAGCTCAGTTCCATCACAGCACAAAACACAAAGCACATTTCTCTACTTTTTCTCTTTTTTCTCTCTTTTCCTCTACTCCTCCAGGCAAGCTTCAGCTTCTGCTCCTTTTATAAGGAACCCGGAAGTGCTCCAGGTGCTTGTTGGTCTACTTCCAGCAGCTCTTCCGGGTGTAGTGAAAGTGCTGCAAACAAGGTCTCCGCAGCAGCTGCAGCAGCCCCTGGCGGCACCTACTAAACCCAACAGGGCTGCACCAAACTCCAGCTCCCATGGAGCCCTGCAGGAGTCCGAGGCACTGCTGCCACCTAGTGCTCTGGGGAAGGTAATGCTATGGATGCACTCCCTCCCCCAGTCCTTCCAGTATAGAGGCGTCCCGGGCAGGCAAGGGCCCTGGACGTACGCCACAATGGTTATCCTCAGACTTCAAAGCCATGTTCAGTTCAGTTGTTGATCGTAAAAGAACATGGGCATCCATTTTAGCATGTCAGACAGAAATGGTAAAGTGGTAGTTTGAATGTGTATGTCTGCAGTATCCATATCCTGTTTCAAGAGGTACACTATTAGATAGATTTACCAAGCTGTACAGTTTTGGCCTTTTCTAGAAAAGAATACAATTTTACCCTGACTAAAATGTTTAGCAAATATTCTTACATCTGGTCATATGCATTTTCCTTATTTTGAGTGTATTGTGAACACCAGGGGCGCATACAGCTGACCTAACCCAACACAGACAGGCAGAGACACGAGTTCAGTCAGAGCACACTTTTTTATTCATGTGGGGAACGCTGTTTCCTTGCTTCCCCCAGTACAGCACATAAGCACCAAATTCACAGTCCAGCACAAAACCCTTTCCTTCTTCTTCTTCTTCTTTATCCACCTCTACTTCTCTCCCAACAAGCTTCATTCACCTCTTCCTGACTATGGATCCCCGAATGGAGTGAGGTGGCTCCTTTTAAGCAGACCTTGGTAGTGTTCCAAGTGGCTCATTAATAGGACTTGGAATCACTCCCAGGTGTGGTGAAAGCCCCATTTAGTGCTGTGCAGTTCCTCCTGACAGTCCTCACAGAACCCAGCAGGGCTGTGCAACACTTGAACTTTCAGTGTGCCCTGTGGGAATCCGTGATGCCACAGCCAAACGGAAGGACTGCCCTCTAGTGCACCAGGGAAGGTAGTGCCCTGCTGATGCGGTCCTTCCATCTGGCTGGTATCCCGGCCAGGTAATGGCCGTGACCAACTGTCACAGTATATATATTATTTGTTATGAACTGTCTCATTTTGGGAGTTTCGTTTTTTGTTCTGACCCTAACATTAGCGCAATGCCAGTTTGCAAATATTTTCTTGTATTTAAGGTTCATAAACTCAGCGATCCTGTTCATAGTAACTGTACTGTTTGCCAGACATGCAATGCAGAGGTCATGAGACATGCTGGTGCTCTGACCATATAAAATAGCAGTGCACAGTATTAGATAGATACTTTATTAATCCTAAGGGGAAATTCACATACTCCAACAGCAGCATACATAAATAACAATATTAAATTAAAGAGTGATAAAAATGCAGGTATAACAGACAATAACTTTGTATAATGTTAACATTTACCCCCCCACCCCAGTGGAATTAAAGAGTTGCATAGTGTGGGTGTGGAACGATCTCCTCAGTCTGTCAGTGGAGCAGGACAGTAACAGCAGTCTGCCGCTGAAGCTGCTCCTCTGTCTGTAGATGATCCTGTTCAGTGGATGCAGTGGATTCTCCATGATTGATAGGAGCCTGCTCAGCACCCGTCGCTCTGCCACAGATGTCAAACTGTCCAGCTCCATGCCTACAATAGAGCCTGCCTTCCTCACTAGTTTGTCTAGGCATGCGGCGTCCCTCTTCTTTATGCCGCCTCCCCAGCACACCACCGTATAGAAGAGGGCGCCACAACCGTCTAATAGAACATCTGCAGCATCTTATTGCAGATGTTAAAAGATGCCAGCCTTCTAAGGAAGTATAGTCGGCTCTGTCCTTTCTTACACAGAGCATCAGTATTTGCAGTCCGATCCAATTTATCATCTAGCTGCACTCCCAGGTATTTATAGGTCTGCACCCTCTGCACACAGTCACCTCTGATGATCACGGGGTCCATGAGGGGCCTGGTCCTCCTAAAATCCACCACCAGCTCCTTGATTTTACTGGTGATCATGTGTAGGTGGTTTGAGTCGCACCATTTAACAAAGTCCTTGATTAGGTTCCTATACTCCTCCTCCTGCCCATTCCTGGTGCAGCCCACGATAGCAGTGTCATCAGCGAACTTTTGCACGTGGCAGGACTTCGAGTTGTATTGGAAGTCCAATGTATATTGGCTGAACAGGACTGTATTTGTTATATTCACACTCTGAATTGAAGATAAACAAGTGAAAGACTTCAAGATTTTTTTGGGGAATAGACAAGATAGTCTGAGCACCTTTTTGCAACAAATATTTTGACTTTGACTCTTGCTTTGTTTTTTGATTTGAACAGTTTTGATTTTGCTACTTTTGGTTTTACTTAGACCATTGCCTGTTTTTCACACCATGCTCATGCCTAGAACTTTTGGCTTAACCCATATACTGTTTTATTGCCATTATTCTTTTATCAAATTACTACCTTTGATCGTTCTGGCTCACTGGAATGATCATAACAGTATTAACCCACTTGTTTTGACTGTTTCTTCAAATGTTTACTATTCTGACTGCAACCAGTTAACGTGGAACATTAAGTTCAGTTGGGCTACAGTACCCACCAACCTGAAGAAAACGTACACCTTGCATAAATTAAATATAAGAAGCTTACTTTTTGAGTGTGACTGTCTACAAAAGATATAAGGCTTAAGATACTAACAATGAAAATATATTAAATAAGAATGTTCCTTGTATGACCCATTGATGACAGGCGCTTATAGCATGTCTGCGATCTTTTTGGATGCGCTTATACGGCGAACTGCTACAGCGCTGGGAGATCTGCGATTGCTTTGGGACGCTCTTCCGCTGTCGTCCCGCTGGTGGAATCCCACATGAGTTTAGAAACTCACCCCAGCCATGATTCTTTTTAAAGGTAAAGTGCAGGTTAATTTGTATTATGTATTTTTTTTTTTTTTTTTTTTATTTATTAATTTTATTACAATCAATACATAGCAATCAAGTTTTTACAAAAAAAAAAGAATTATGCTAAGAACAGATCGATCCCCACCCTTGAGAGAGAGAGCAAGCCAAACGGTGTAAAATTTAAGGCTTTTAAAAATACCTAAATCAACAAATTCTCTGTGCTTTATAAAATCATTTCAAAATATTACTGATTAGATCCTGCCATGTTTTGAAAAAAGTCTGCACAGATCCTCTAACTGAGTATTTGATTTTTTCCAATTTTAAATAATATAACACATCAGTTTCCCACTGACTTAAAGAGGAGAGTTTGGGTTCTTCCAGTTTATCAGAATAAGTCTGCGTGCCAACAGTGTAGTGAATGCAATCACAATTTGTTTGTCTTTCTCCACTTTAAGACCCTCTGGAAGAACCCCAAACACAGCTGTTAATGGGTTAGGAGGGATTGTGAGTCCAAGACTGTCTGAGAGGTAATTAAAAATTTTTGTCCAGAATAATGTTAATTTGGAGCAGGCCCAGAACATGTGACCTAGTGAGGCTGGGGCTTGGTTGCAACGCTCGCAGGGTGGATCATGCCCTGGAAACATTTTGAGAGTTTTAGTCGAGACAGATGTGCTCGATATATAATTTTGAGTTGTATAATTGTATGCTTTGCATATGGAGCTTGAGTGAATTCTCTGCATTGCTACTTTCCACTCCTTTTCTGATATATTAATTGAGAGGTCATTTTCCCAGTGTCCTCTTGGATCTTTGAAAGGAAGGGATTGTAAAAGGATTTTATATATTGTAGAGATGGAGTCTAACTCCTTGAAATTGAGCAATAATTTTTCCAGCGTGGATGAGGGTGCAAGATGAGGAAAATCTGGAAGGTTCTGTTTAACAAAGTTCCTGATTTGAAGATAGTGAAAGAAATTTGTAGCTGGAATGTTAAATTTGGAATGTAATTGTTCATAGGATGCAAAGACGTTGTCTATATAAAGATCTCTAAGCAAGTTAATTCCAAATTTTTCCAGATATTAAAACTGCATATGTTTGTGAGGGTTGAAAGAGGTGGTTCTTTTGCAGGTGCCACAGAAAGAAGCTTCTCCGCCTTAAAATGCTTTCTACATTGGTTCCAGATTCTAAGTGAGTGGAGCACAATTGGGTTATTAGTGTATTGCCGATAACGTGTGTTTATTGGAGCACAACAAGGAATACAAAGAAGTACTGCAGGATTTTACTTCTATTGCGGTCCATGCCTGTGTATGTTCTTCTATTTGTGTCCAGGTTCTTATCGACTGTATATTTGCGCCCAGTAATAAAACTGGAAGTTAGGTAGAGCCATGCCGCTTCTGCCTTTTGTCTTTGTAGGGTCGCTCTTTTGATGCGTGGATGTTTAGAATTCCAAATAAATGAGGTTATTGTTGAATCTAATTGCTTAAAGAACGATTTATTAATGTATATTGGTATGTTTTGAAATAAAAAGGAGCTTAGGAAGAATATTCATCTTAACAGTGTTAATTCTTCCAGCTAGTGTGAGATGAAGGGTTGACCATCTATGCAAGTCTTGTTTAATTTTTTCCATACAGACGATTTAAATTTTGTTGATAAAGAGCTTTATGTTTACTTGTGATGTTTACCCCGAGGTATTTAAACTGTTCTGCAAT
This sequence comes from Polypterus senegalus, assembly GCF_016835505.1. NCBI lineage: Eukaryota > Metazoa > Chordata > Cladistia > Polypteriformes > Polypteridae > Polypterus > Polypterus senegalus. Next base: position 101,551,016 of record NC_053164.1, read on the forward strand.
GATAAAAGGAAGGGTGTCTAATCTAATATTATATGCTTGCGAATTCACCGGAAAGAGTACACTTTTATTCAGATTAATTCTGAGACCAGAGAGCTTTTGAAATTCTGTGAGTGCTGCTAAGACTGCAGGCACAGAATTTTCTGGGTCCGATATATACAGTACCATGTCATCTGCATATAATGAGATTTTCTGTTCCAGTCCTTCTCTGCTAATCCCCTTTATCTGATCAGTATTTCGACAATGTATTGCCAGTGGTTCAATGGCAATTGCAAACAGCAGTGGTGACAAAGGGCATCCTTGTCTTGTGCCACGCTCTAGTTTAAAGTAGTCTGAGCAAATGTTATTGATGCAAACTGAAGCTTCTGGGTTAGTATACAGTAATTTAATCCATGCACAAATGTTCGGGCCAAACCCAAACTTCTCCAAAATAGTAAAAAGGTATTTCCATTCAATCATGTCGAATGCTTTTTCTGCATCCAATGATAATAATATTTCTGGGGTGTTTGATTTAGTTGGTGAGTATATTACATTAAACAGGCGTCAAGATTTGAAGATAAGTGTCGGCCCCTAATAAATCCAGTTTGGTCTTGTGATATTATTGAGGGGAGCACTTTCTCCATCCTTCTAGCTATGATTTTAGAGAGTATTTTAACGTCGTTATTCAGAAGTGAAATTGGTCTGTATGATGCACATTGTAATAAGTCCTTATTTTGTTTTGGAAAGACAGTGATTAGTGCTTGGCAAAGGTTTGTGGAAGAGATTGGTTATCTCTGGCTTCTGTAAATGTTGCTAATAGGAGGGAGCTAGCTGAGCGGAGAATTTCTTGTAAAACTCTGCAGGGTAGCCATCAGGGCCTGCTGCTTTTCCACCTTGGAGTGACTTTATAGCATCCAGTAATTCTGATAATGACAGAGGTTTATCGAGCTCCTCCACACTAATAGCGCCAATTTGTGGTATCTGTAATTTATCCAGAAATGCATTAGATTGTATATTGTCTTCTTTAAACTCAGTAGTATATAGGGATTTATAGTAGTCTCTAAAAGTGTACATTATATTTTTGTGTTCGATGATTTTATCTCCATTCGTGTTAGTAATTACCGAGATTGCGCTATGCACTTCTTGCTTGTGAATTTGTTGCGCTAAAAGCTTATTAGCTTTCTCCATGTTCATAATAATGATGTCTGGATTTGTAAATTAGTTGTTCGGTTTCTTTAGTTGTCAAGAGGTTTAATTCTGAATGTAGAGCCTGCCTCCTCTTATGTAGAGTCTCGCTTGGTAGTCTGGCATGTTCTTCATCTATTTTAGTAATTTCGCTTTTATCTCTGCTACTTTCTTCGCTTCGGATTTATTTCTGTGGGAAAGATATGAGATAATCTGTCCTCTTAAGAAGGCCTTAAGAGTTTCCCAGAGTATTCCTGCAGAGATCTCAGGGGATGTATTTGTCTCTAGAAAGAATTCAATTTGTTTGGATATAAATTCAGTACAATTCTCGTCAGCTAATAGAAGCGGATTGAGACGCCATCTGCGGGTGAGTGTATGGGGCTTAGTAATTTCAGCTCCAAGATCATCGGAGCATGGTCTGAAATAACAATAGCATCGTATTTACAAGATTTAATCTTAGGCAAGAAGTTATTATCTATAAAGAAGTAATCAATCCTTGAGTAGCAATGATGTACTGGTGAGTAGAAAGAATATGTTCTTGAATTTGGGTTTAAAAACCTCCAGGGATCTGATAAGTTGTGATCAGTTATAAACTTTGTAATTATCTTTGCGGTGTTAGTTGCCGTTCCCCCTGTGGAGGAAGTCTTATCTAAAAGTGGATTTAGAACACAATTAAAGTCCCCAGCCATTATAAGTTTATGAGTGTTCAGATTGGGAATGGATGCAAATAAATTTTGTATAAATTCCTTATCATCAACATTAGGTGCATAAACATTTATCAAAATCATTTTACAGTTAGATAAGTCTCCCATGACCATCACATATCTCCCTTCAGGATCCAATACTACATCTGATGCTACAAATGGTACTGTTCTATGTATGAGAATTCCCACCCCTCTAGTTTTCTTTGTAAAACTAGAATGGAACATTTGGCCAGTCCAGTCTTTTGCAGCCGGAACTGATCCTTACTTAGTAAGTGGGTTTCCTGTAAAAATACTATTTTAGCATTTAGACCTGTTAGGTGAGAAAGTACTTTCTTTCTCTTTAATTCGTGATTCAGGCCTTTAACATTCCAGCTTACGGTTAACTGTCCCATCATGGAGACACTGATTCTGAGTTTTTGGTGTCATATTATAGTCTTAACTGGAAGTGAAATAGTTTAGGTCTTAATTTCCTATTCCCCAAGAGTTGTTGCCATGCAGCTTATTATTACGTTGATAGTTATAATTATAAAGATTGAGATGATAGATTAGATATAGATCAAGCCTGCTCTCTTTCTCTTCCCCTTAACCCCCACCCTCCCTTTTGCCTCCCCAGGTGAGGCTAAAACCCACTTCATGCAGTCCCAGTCCTCTGACATACCCAGAGACAGAGCACGCCCAAAGCACATCAAGCCCCCATGCAGTGGCGCTTTAAGGTTAAAAGATAGAGATATCTGTTACCAATATAGTCTTTAAAAGAGGAAAAAGAAAGAAAAGAATTTTGCACTTAATATATATATATATATATATATATATATATATATATATATATATATATATATATATATATATATATATACATATAATCTTCATCAATTTTAGTGCATTAAGATGATATCCCCAGATAATAAACCCAGGTGATGGTGTTAAAGATGTGTCCAAAACAAGCATAACAAGTCTTAATGCAGTAATAGCAATAACAGCAAACCAAGGGTATGATATTGAACAGTCTCATTTAGGGTACACATGAAATAATTAGAAAAGAAAAAAGAGGAGGAAAACGTAATTAAGCACAATAAAACATAAACATTTAGCCCTAGTAATACTAAGTAATGATAAGTAATAAGTAAGTAATAATAATATAAGAATATGAGAATATATGCTGATAAAAACCCGTATTTTAAAACAAATAGATCAGACAGTAGATTATTAATCCTAGCTTTATCATTTACCGCCATGACTCACAATTATGTATCAGAATAGTCCCGGGATCAGCTTTCTTAACTCATTTTCTGCCTCCTCCTTGCTAGCGAAAACATAGAAATGACCCTGCCATTCCACTTTCAGTTTTGCCGGATACAGGAGGCCGATTTGACATTGGCTTGCCGTAGCCGCTGTTTAATATTATAGAAGGCGCGCGCTTGATAGCTGTTGCTGGAGAGAAGTCAGGGAAGACGCGAATGTGGCAATCTTCATATATAATATCTTCCTTTTTTTCCTGAGGAGTTCCATCACCTCTAACTTAAATGATAATCGCTCAAAACGGACTATAAAAGATCTTGGTCGGGTCTGACGGTGTTTGATCCAGACGCTGTAAGCCGCTGCTATCTCAGATTCTGCTTTAAAGTCGCCCCGATTATTTTAGAAAAAGTTCAGTTGCGAATTTCACGGTTTAAACTTTCGATTCTCCGCAAGCCTTCAATTCTGACATTATACCTTCTATTCCCATCTTCTAAAGCAGCCAGTCTGTCTCCAAGTTTTTCTCCGAGTTTTTACATTCAACTGACATTTACTGCTCTTTCCTCGGCACTGGCAGCTAGATGTTCGCTATTTCGATCCGATTCGTGAATGTCTCACTAAGATGCTCCAATCGATCAGCAAGCGTGCTCAGTTTAGCCGAGTTTTTCTCAATGCGCTCTTCAATTTTACCCAGCACCTGTCGAAGTTCAAGCTGTACCTCTTGACGCAGCCTTTCATTTGCCTGTTGGATTTCCTGTCGCAGACATTCATTGGCCTGTTTCATCTCCTGTTTTAATTCCTGTTTCAGTCTCTCAAGTGCCTTTGCCGTTGCTTTCTCATTAGCCTTCTTTTCTTTATATCTTGCCTGAGCTCAGCGAGCAACACTTTCAGTTCAGATAGCTCAAATGTGCCTTCTTGTACCGTAGATGAAGCAGCAGACTCTGCTGAAGCCGGTGTCCCCGCTGCTCCAGTCCCGCGTATTGCGTAACTGAAGCCGTGGACCTCCCGGCCTTTTCCAGTTTCAGGTAATCCTCTCCAATCGGCGAGCTATCCACATCTGCACTCACGATCGCACCTTCGCTCCCCTTTTCGCTCTCAGCCGGCGACGATGTAGCGGACCGTGGTCCCGAGGAGGCTGTACTTTCGCCCATCTGATCCAGGTCTGTCTCTGAGAGGCCGATCTCGAACTAGGGCTTGCTGATCGCAGCTTGGATGTAGCTTTAGTCTTGATTCTTTCGACCCCTTCTTGTTGGCCATGTTTATATGTGTTTACATATACTGTAGCGGTCCCTCTCGGGTTGAATAAATACAGGATATCTCAGAATAATAAGCAAATAATATGAAAAATAGCACCACTGCTAGCGGAGCTCCACTTCAGACGTCCATCTCTCGCATCGGACGAGACCAACCTTGTATTATGTATTTTACTTTATATTTTTTATTAATCATTTTTATATGAATAGTTTTGGGTTGTGGAACGAATCATCTGAGTTTTCATTATTTCTTATGGGGAAATTCGCTTTGATATACGAGTGCTTTGGATTGCAAACACGTTTCCAGAACGAATTATGCTCGCAAACCGAGGTTCCACTGTATATATATGTGTATATATATTTATATATACACACAAACACACACACACACATATACAAATATAGACATATATATATATATATATATATACATATATACACATATATATATATATACACAGTTTTATATATATACATATATATATAAATAAAAAATTTTAATGCAGTACTTCGCCGTAAACACACACATATATACATATATATACACATATACATATCTACATATATACTGTATATACACATATATATATACAAATCTACATATATATATGTACATATATATATTAGGTGGGACTCATTAAAAAATTAATCCAATTAATTAGAGGCTGTGTAATAATTAATCTTGATTAATCGTATGTAATCACACATGAAAATTTGCCCCAAATTGCAAATGTTATTTTTTAATTTAAAACGGTTTTAGTGGGCTTACAGAATCAAATAATAGACATGGACATGAATATTGTAAACTCAAGCTCTTTTAATTTCTGAAAAAAAAATGCTTTTAAACTGCATTTGAATTCAAAACAGAAACAAAAATATCATCCCTGGTTAAAATTGGGCAGACTTAAAATAAAGTGGTAGTTTAAGTACTTTAAGTACATTTTCAGAATGGTATTGTCTTTAAATAATAATAACCAAAATTTCAACATAAAGTGCAGTTTTTCTTCTTAAAAAAATAAGTCAGAAACATAAAAGGTAATTTGACCAACTTAATCTTTAAACTCTGAGTAACCTTAGCCAAAATTATTCTGTACATTAGGCTAAAACAGTGTGATCATTGAACATTTTGTAATTAGATGTAATTAGAATTACTAACGGTCACGGAAGTCCAATGATCCCCAGTAAGAGCCACAAAGTCCGCTTTCTGTAATGCATATAATTTTGCTTGCTTTTCAGTGTGCACAAAACCATGTCTTTTGAAATGAAATTTTCCTCCGATCAGTTGTAGGAACGCGCTTTATTCCGACTGTAAAATTTTTGTAGCTGTGATGTGTGCATCAGTGTAATCGGTGTACCAGGAAATCATGCATTGACAAAAGTTCCCCTTTGCTTGGAATTGAAAGTGTGATTAAATACGTTATTTTTTAACGCTATGGAGTACATGCATCAAGCTTCTCAGCTGTGCTTGTGCTAAGAAAAGGAAACATTTTAAAAATAACGTAACATGATTCTGCGTTAACCGCATATTTTTTCATACGCCCCAAACCAAGGAGATGTGAGGGTAAATGAATCGAAGCGCGCAGACATACTCAGTCCTTCCGCTCTCGTAATCAACCTCGGATGTGGGCGCTTAGAGGCTAAGCCTCTACAATTGTGCACGCGTGTGGCTTGTCTATTTGAGAGTTTGTAGATTGGGGTATATATATATATATATATATATATATATATATATATATATATATATATATATATATATATATATATATATATATATATATATATTTATTCGCAGTGGAGAAGTAGTGTGTTAAAGAAGTTATGAAAAAGAAAAGGGAACATTTTAAAAATAACGTAACATGATTGTCAATATACAGTTAATTGTTTTGTGAGTGTTATTGAGTGTTGCTGTCATCAAGGATTTGATTATCATTATTTCTTTCAATTAGGGTCGTATTTGTACGATGTGTTGTGTTCAAGTTACATTCCGTATTTGTCAATCGTTGTAAAGATAAGAGGTTTCATTCATCGATTTGTTTCTTACTGCATCAATAAACAGCTCGTCTTCCTCTTTATCTGAGATGTGACACACTGCATGCACAGGTTTTTTTACACTGTCTTCCTTTAGCGGGACGTTGACTTTTTCCACCGTGTGCTTTGTTTCCGCAGTAGCTGCACTTATGAATATGCTTGTATGTATCAGGACGCTTCATATTTTTTTGCTGCCTTCTCAATTGTGTAATTCGGTTTTTGTTCAGCACTCTTTGGAACTGTTGCTTTTCGTCTGTGCACTGCGTCAGTTCACGTGAGCCGCTTGGTGTTCATGCATCGAAGGTTCCCAGCTGTGCTGGTGCCATCTCGTGTGATGTCCACGGCTGTATGTAATGTTAGCTAAGACCCGGCACTTAAAAGTTTCTCTCGCAGTTTCGCTGAGTTTGTGCCAAACACCACCCTGACCATCTCATCTTCCTCTGCATAAAAACAGTCATTCACCCGTGAATATTTAGTGGCAGTGTTTCTATTGGATTGCCGCTGACGGACGGCCTTATATGGGCAGGCACTAAATTACAAACGCCAGCGGCAGCCTGTCTATGAACTTAATTTAAACTTTAGGTTTACACCTTGCTTTGTTTCCGAAGTAGCAGCACTCATGAATATGGTTGTATATGTCAGTCGCTCGCTTCTTATTGTTTCACTGCCTTCTCAATTATATAATGCATGTTTTCTTCAGCGCTTTTTTGGGCTCTTCCTGGTTTTCTACGTACTGCATTGATAGTCAGTTCACATGATTACGAAACTCCACCCCCCACGGCCATCCAGCTCAACTCCATTACAGTATATGGAGAAAAATAGCTTCCAGTTATGACCATTACGCGTAGAATTTCGAAATGAAACCTGCCCAACTTTTGTAAGTAACCTGTAAGGAATGAGCCTGCCAAATTTCAGCTTTCTACCTACACGGGAAGTTGGAGAATTAGTGATGAGTCAGTGAGTCAGTCAGTCAGTCAGTGAGGGCTTTGCCTTTTATTAGTATAGATGATATAATTGTGGATTATCTAATTTATCTTATCTTATTCATATACTAAGGCTATGCCCACACTATGATGTGTTCAAAAACAATTTCTGTCCTCACTTGCATTTTCACATCATTTACAAAAGTATCTCTGGACTCAGAAATGTCCGAAAACACATTTAACATTGATGTTCGCCTACACTGGGCATGTGCACATTCCTAGAAAAGTCCTTGCAGAGGCAGTAACTCCGCCAGTCAGAGATTTATCACAAAACTGTACCAATCAGTAAATTATTTGCATTTTATGCATGTACAGTAATCCCTCCTCGATCGTGGGGGTTGCGTTCCAGAACCCCCCGCGATAGGTGAAAATCCGCAAAGTAGAAACCATATGTTTGTATGGTTATTTTTATATATTTTAAGCCCTTATAAACTCTCCCACCCTGTTAACATTATTAGAGCCCTGTAGACATGAAATAACACCCTATAGTCAAAAGTTTAAACTGTGCTCCATGACAAGACTGAGATGGCAGTTCTTTCTCACAATTAAAAGAATGCAAACATATCTTCTCTTCAAATAAGCCCCGTCAGGAGCAGAGAATGTCAGAGAGAGCGCTCGCTAAGAAAAGCAAACAGTCAAAAAATAAAATAAAAAAGCAGCATTTTGTAGAGGAGCGTCCGTGTCCTCTGTGCAAACAGACCCTCTGCTCACACCCCCTCCGTCAGGCAGAGAGAGTGAGAGAGATAGAGAGAAGCAATCAAGCACCGCGCGGGAAGCATATCTTATATCATTGAGGAGTTTTAGTTAATATGTAATACATGCTCTGATTGGATAGCTTCTAAGCCATCCGCCAATAGCGTCCCTTGTATGAAATCAACTGGGCAAACAAACTGAGGAAGCATGTACCATAAATTAAAAGACCCATTGTCCACAGAAAGCTGCGAAACAGCGAAAAATCCGTGATATATATTTAGATGTGCTTACATTTAAAATCCGCGATAAAGTCAAAACGTGATATAGCGAGAAATTAGTGTATAGTGCATTGAAATTGTACCAAACCCATTTTAGAGGGATACAGGTAAGCAGCACAACAAAACACCACAAAAAGCAACTTCTTTGTTATCTCACTTACAACATGTTGTTCGCTAATATACTTCTTTGGCTTTGCTGAATAGTAGACTCTCCAATTTAACAGTGAGTCTGTTTTGTTGTGATTTCCAGCCTTTTACATTTACACATTTTGTGTTTACCATATATCACATATGTACTATGTGATTTTCAGCAGGCAAATGTAAGTATACATATCGTAATATAACAATTTTTTGTGAAGTATCTTGCATGGCTTACCACATGTTGCTACATTAAAAGACAGAGAAAGTAGTTTGTTTTAGTGTTAATTTTCCCTGTTTCCCTTTCTTTTTCTTGTTCATGATTACACTTGAAGATGCAAATTGGTCTGAAATAGTTCATAGTTATCACAGTCATTAGCTTTTGGTGCAAATTTTCAGTACACAGTACACAAACTACTACTATGTGTTACAAGTAGTAGTAGTAGTAGTAGTACTCAAGTACATGTGTTCATACATGTCTTAATTTCCTTTTAAGAATTAAACACTTTCTTACCTTGTTTTATAACATTCCCATTATTTCTTGCTCAAAGCTTTCATTTTGTCTTATGTTATGTCTATCTGTCTGCATCAAACTAGCTATAATCAGTATGCTTTCAAGATTAATTTTAGCTGAGGCAATAGCCTGTATGCTGTACATAAGGGAGGCAGATTCAGTCATGCCCAAATGAAAAACAATGTCAGCTGTCGCCAAACCTGCAAATGCATGCATTGTTTTTCCTGCTGGCTTCTGAATCCTCTTTAAGACCATTCACTTTAAAATTGCTGAAATTACACACTACATAATTATTTCTGTTTAGGGCAGATTTTTGGAACAATTTAAGTAAAAAACTAAGATCCTTCCACACTGCTTATTTTACCACTTTAAAGCCTCCTATTGATCAAAAGTCGGTAAGTTTTTTTTTTGTGTCCATCCTTAAAAGCCAGTTCTTTAAATATGTATGTGCCAGTTAATCTGACCATTTATAATCAAATGCAAAGAGTTACTCTTTTATTATGGCATTTAAAAATAGTTAAAAGGCAACTTAACTATACAATGTTTAATGCTGCTACCTCAAGAGTTCCGGATTCAAAAGTTGCATCTGGTTGTTGTACATTTTGACTTGCCACAGTCAGTCTGTGTCTACATGGTGTTTCATCCGGATATTTTCTTCAGCATTCCCTGTTTGAGTGAATGTGTAAGTGTGCTTGGAAATGGACTAATGCAATGCCCAGGTCTAATTTCTACCTGGTTCCCAATATTGCCAGGATCGGTTTTAACCACCTGAGACCCTGAACTGGATTAAGCTTGTCTAAGAAATGTGTTGTCTTATGTGGAAAGCTGAATGATTTCACATCCTTCGTTTATTCTTTCTGAAATCTGTGCATTTTATAAATACATTTTTCCTGTGTGTTCGTTTGGTTTTAGTGAACTGCCTGCATTTACTAATTTATTTGAGTAGTATTTATGGCTGTCTTTAGACTTTGTATTTTGTGCTTGATAAATTAATTGGCTATGACACAATCATATTTTTTCCCAGTTAGTTCAGCCAGTTCAAATCCAATTGTTTTTGGGACACAGCTTTTTTGCAAGGCTTATATGGACAAGTAAAACTGACTTTAATTCACATTTTCGACTGGTAAATGAATTATTCAGAGAGTATTATAAAAAACACTTTATTTGATAGCCGATGTCACATATACTTGATATTAATTGAATTACTGAATCCTTGATGTTCAACATGTAGAAGGGGATAATCAGTAACAGGGTTTGGACTTTTAAGGCCAATGTATTGCATTTAAACTGAGCTATACTTTTAACATATGAAACCGTATGAAAATCTACCTCTGCAAACACTAGCAAACTATCTCATGATTGTAGTTAATGTATGCTCAACTCCATATTAACTCTCACTGTAGTTATATTTAATCCATCCTAAACTATTTAATTGCGGCTGTTTAATCCACAAGACTGGCATAAGATGTATAAATGGTCAATATTTCTTTTCAGAAAGTGATATGTTCTGTTTGTTTATTCAAACCTATCCGAACAGTAAAACAAGATGGTATGGTTAACACTCTTTGTTGGTGATGTAAATACCTGTTTTATACAACAGTCTAGCTTTTAATAGTTCAAGAATCAGTCTGTTTCATCTATGTTACTATCCTTTAAATGATAATTCTTTTCTTCATCATTAAGTTTAAACTGTACAATTTACCTGACACTTATGTGGTGTGAAATACCCTACCTCCCCAACATACAGGCCTTCATTTTTGTTTACTGTTTGTTTTTAAATTACAGTGGTGACTAATTATTTCCTGTCTTACACTATTTATTTTGCAAAAGACTTCTTTGTGCCACTGAAACCACAAAAGTGTGATATTCTGTTAGTACGTATTTTTTTTTTTTGGTCATCTCTGTACATGTTGCTGGGGTTTCAATATATCTCATGGGGTACATTAACCTATAAAGAAAGTATATTTTTCATTTTTATAGTTATTCTTAAGCCTTTAAAAATCGTCACAGTAGTTTTTTTTTGGGTGGGTAGTGGGGGGTTGTAGAGGGTAAGGAATTCTGTGGTTACATTCATTTTTTTATTTAGTAGTGTCTTTAACAATTTTCTTTCTTTGGTGCTACAGTTTCATCTAAGCTTGTGGATAATTCAAAGAAAAAAACTATAGCATTCATTGATTGATATATTCTGTGTGTAAATTCTATTCCATTTCAACCACAAATTTGTCTTTTTTGCTATAGGTTACATTTAAAATTGTACTGGTTTCTGACATTTCTCTATTTAGTTCACTCAATTTTGGTTTGACATCTGTAGTTTGACAGTACTTGGAGAATTTTAAAGATTTAAGTTGATTTAACAATTTGGCTCCCTACTATTGATACATTTCTAATTTTTACTCAGTCTGACAATTTCAATATTAAAATATTACTGCTGTCATTTTGTTCAGTTAGTACATAATGACAAAAAAACATTTCTTATCTCGCTCAGGGAGTGACATACTTTGCTGATGATTTCAGGCTGAGGAACTGTACGTGCCTTTGGCCACATATCCTTCTTCTAATGCTATCTTTGTCATTTAATGACAGCGTGTGTGCTTTCCACTTTTGAAGCTCATTTATCTTTGCGTTTGCTGATTAAAATGGACCTTTCTCTGCTTATGTCACTTGTTAGAGTTTTTGAACCTAGGTTTCCAGCTTCTAGTGTTTCTGGACTTTATTTATCCTGACACTTTTTTCACATTTCTCTTTGTATTTAAGTTAGCATAATAAATTGCAAAATAAACACTTATTACTTTGCCTTACCTTTTTGCTATTTAACATTGTTGGGATACGCTCCTCATTTGTTTTTAACAAATCTTTGTTTTTATTGCCTTGCCTGTCTCCAGTTCTGATCCTTATCAGCAAACCCCCTTTGTTACTTCCTACAAACGTGATGCATGTAGTGTGGAATCTGTGTTTTGTTAACTTCTATGTATGACAATACCACTGTGAGGATGGAAAAAGAAGGTGAAGACAGTAGTCAAGGCTGTCTTGCATCCATACAACAAACAAATTGAATTGCTGGTTAGGAAAAAGTCACATGCTCAGGCAACACAGGCTTCAACTCTCTATAGCTAAATTTGAATGTTTACATACAGTTAAGAATAGTATCACCTATGTGTCCTAAAACTGATATGTGTTTGTTTCAGTGATTGAATTTGTTATAAACATGTATGTATTGCAGAAAATGCATGCTGTAATAATAAAAATAGTGGGCAGTGGAATTGGATGGTAATAGAGCTCTGGCTACTTTTATTTTATTAATGTTTAAATTTGCACTTTGTGTTATATTTTCTATGCTGTATGACATGATAACACATTAAATTTTTGTATTGTCAGAATTTAAAACTCGCTTTTTAAAGATGTCAGTTCAAAACCAGGTGCAGTTATTACAAACCGGATTCCCAAAAAGTTGGGACACTATACAAATCGTGAATAAAAACTGAATGCAATGATGTGGAGGTGCCAACTTCTAATATTTTATTCAGAATAGAACATAAATCACGGAACAAAAGTTTAAACTGAGAAAATGTATAATTTTAAGGGAAAAATATGTTGATTCAGAATTTCATGGTGTCAACAAATCCCAAAAAAGTTGGGAAAAGGCCATTTTCACCACTGTGTGGCATCTCCCCTTCTTCTTACAACACTCAACAGATGTCTGGGGATCGAGGAGACCAGTTTCTCAAGTTTAGAAATAGGAATGCTCTCCCATTCTTGTCTAATACAGGCCTCTAACTGTTCAATCGTCTTGGGCCTTCTTTGTCGCACCTTCCTCTTTATGATGCGCCAAATGTTCTCTATAGGTAAAAGATCTGGACTGCAGACTGGCCATTTCAGTATCCGGATCCTTCTCCTACGCAGCTATGATGTTGTGATTGATGCAGAATGTGGTCTGGCATTATCTTGTTGAAAAATGCAGGGTCTTCCCTGAAAGAGATGACGTCTGGATGGGAGCATATGTTGTTCTAGAACCTGAATATAGTTTTCTGCATTGATGGTGCCTTTCCAGACATGCAAGCTGCCCATGCCACACGCACTCATGCAACCCCATACCATCAGAGATGCAGGCTTCTGAACTGAGCGTTGATAACAACTTGGGTTGTCCTTGTCCTCTTTGGTCCGGATGACATGGCGTCCCAGATTTCCAAAAGAACTTCGAATCGTGACTCGTCTGACCACAGAACAGTCTTCCATTTTGCCACACTCCATTTTAAATGATCCCTGGCCCAGTGACAACGCCTGAACTTGTGGATCTTGCTTAGAAATGGCTTCTTCTTTGCACTGTAGAGTTTCAGCTGGCAACGGCAGATGGCACGGTGGATTGTGTTCACTGACAATGGTTTCTGGAAGTATTCCTGAGCCCATTCTGTGATTTCCTTTACAGTAGCATTCCTGTTTGTGGTGCAGTGTCGTTTAAGGGCCCGGAGATCACGGGCATCCAGTATGGTTTTACGCCTTGACCCTTACGCACAGAGATTGTTCCAGATTCTCTGAATCTTCGGATGATGTTATGCACAGTTGATGATGATAGATGCAAAGTCTTTGCAATTTTTTGCTGGGTAACACCTTTCTGATATTGCTCCACTATCTTTCTGCAACATTGTGGGAATTGTTGATCCTCTACCCATCTTGGCTTCTGAGAGACACTGCCACTCTGAGAAGCTCTTTTTATACCCAATCATGTTGCCAATTGACCTAATTAGTGTTTATTGGTCTTCCAGCTCTTCGTTATGCTCAAATTTACTTTTTCCAGCCTCTTATTGCTACTTGTCCCAACCTTTTTGGGATTTGTTGACACCGTGAAATTTTGAATCAACATATTTTTCCTTTAAAATGATACATTTACTTGGATTAAACGTTTGATCTGTCATCTGCGTTCTATTACAAACTAGCAGAATACCCGCGCTTCGCAGCGGAGAAGTAGTGTGTTAAAGAAGTTATGAAAAGAAAAGCAAACATTTTAAAAATAACGTAAGATGATTGTTAATGTAATTGTTTTGTCATTGATATGAGTGTTGTTGTCATATCTATCTATTTATATTATATATATATATATAGCAAAATACCTGCGATTGGCAGTGGAGAAGTAAAAAGAAAAGGAAACATTTTAATAATAACGTAACATGATTGACAATGTAATTGTTTTGTCATTGTCATGAGTGTTGCTGGCATATATATATATATATATATATATATATATATATATATATATATATATATATATATATATACACACACACACATACATATATATACATATACATATATACACATACTGTATATATACACACACACATATATACATACTGTATATACAACATATACATATCTACATATATACTGTATATACACATATACAGTGGTGTGAAAAACTATTTGCCCCCTTCCTGATTTCTTATTCTTTTGCATGTTTGTCACACAAAATGTTTCTGATCATCAAACACATTTAACCATTAGTCAAATATAACACAAGTAAACACAAAATGCAGTTTTTAAATGATGGTTTTATTATTTAGGAGAAAAAATACAAACCTACATGGCCCTGTGTGAAAAGTAATTGCCCCTGAACCTAATAGCTGGTTGGGCCACCCTTAGCAGCAATAACTGCAATCAAGCGCTTATGATAACTTGCAATGAGTCTTTTACAGCTCTGGAGGAATTTTGGCCCACTCATCTTTGCAGAATTGTTGTAATTCAGTTTTATTTGAGCGTTTTCTAGCATGAACCGCCTTTTTAAGGTCATGCCATAGCATCTCAATTGGATTTAGGTCAGAACTTTGACTAGGCCACTCCAAAGTCTTCATTTTGTTTTTCTTCAGCCATTCAGAGGTGGATTTGCTGGTGTGTTTTGGGTCATTGTCCTGTTGCAGCACCCAAGATCGCTTCAGCTTGAGTTGACAAACAGATGGCCAGACATTCTCCTTCAGGATTTTTTGGTAGACACTAGAATTCATGGTTCCATCTATCACAGCAAGCCTTCCAGGTCCTGAAGCAGCAAAACAACCCCAGACCATCACACTACCACCACCATATTTTACTGTTGGTATGATGTTCTTTTTCTGAAATGCTGTGTTCCTTTTACGCCAGATGTAACGGGACATTTGCCTTCCAAAAGTTCAACTTTTGTCTCATCAGTCGACAAGGTATTTTCCCAAAAGTCTTGGCAATCATTGAGATATTTCTTAGCAAAATTAAGACGAGCCCTAATGTTCTTTTGCTTAACAGTGGTTTGCCTTGAAATCTGCCATGCAGGCCATTTTGCCCAGTCTCTTTCTTATGGTGGAGTCGTGAACACTGACCTTAATTGAGGCAAGTGAGGCCTGCAGTTCTTTAGACATTGTCCTGGGGTCTTTTGTGACCTCTCGGAGTCGTTGTCTCTGCGCTCTTGGGTAATTTTTGGTCGGCCGCCACTCCTGGGAAGGTTCACCACTGTTCCATGTTTTTGCCATTTGTGGATAATGGCTCTCACTGTGGTTCGCTGGAGTCCCAAAGCTTTAGAAATGGCTTTATAACCTTTACCAGACTGATAGATCTCAATTACTTCTGTTCTCATTTGTTCCTGAATTTCTTTGGATCTTGGCATGATGTCTAGCTTTTGAGGTGCTTTTGGTCTACTTCTCTGTGTCAGGCAGCTCCTATTTAAGTGATTTCTTGATTGAAACAGGTGTGGCAGTAATCAGGCCTGGGGGTGGCTACGGAAATTGAACTCAGGTGTGATACACCACAGTTAGGTTATTGTTTAAACAAGGGGGCAATTACTTTTTCACACAGGGCCATGTAGGTTTGGATTTTTTCTCCCTAAATAATAAAACCATCATTTAAAAACTGCATTTTGTGTTTACTTGTGTTATATCTGACTAATGGTTAAATGTGTTTGATGATCAGAAACATTTTGTGTGACAAACATGCAAAAGAATAAGAAATCAGGAAGGGGGCAAATAGTTTTTCACACCACTGTATATACAAATCTACATATATATATCTACATATATATATATTAGGGGTGGGACTCGATTAAAAAAATTAATCCAATTAATTAGAGGCTGTGTAAGAATTAATCTTGATTAATCGTATGTAATCGCACACGTAAATTTGCCCCAAATCGCAAATTTTTTTTTAATTTAAAACGGTTTTAGTGGGCTTACAAAATCAAATAATAGACATGGACATGAATATTGTAAACTGAAGCTGTTTTAATTTCTGAAAAAAAAGCTTTTAAACTGCATTTGAATTCAAAACAGAAACAAAAATATCATCCCTGGTTAAAATTGGGCAGACTTAAAAATAAAGTGGTATTTTAAGTACTTTAAGTACATTTTCAGAATAGTATTGTCTTTAAATAATAATAACCAAAATTTCAACATAAAGTGCAGTTTTCTTCTTAAAAAAATAAGTCAGAAACATAAAAGGTAATTTGACCAGCTTACTCTTTAAACTCTGAGTAACATTAGCCAAAATTATTTTGTACATTAGGCTAAAACAGTGTGATCATTGAACATTTTGTAATTAGATGTATTTAGAATTACTAACGGTCACGGAAGTCCAATGATCCCCAGTAAGAGCCACAAAGTCCGCTTTCTGTAATGCATCTAATTTTGCTTGCTTTTCAGTGTGCACAAAACCATGCTTTTATCAAGGCTTCGCTCGGGTAGTCGAAATGATCAGTCGAGGAACGCGCTTTATTCCGACTCTAACATTTTTGTAGCTGTGATGTGTGCATCAGTGTAATGGATGTACCAGGAAATCATGCATTGACAAAAGTTCCCGCTTGCTTGGAATTGAAAGTGTGATTAAATGCGCTATTTTTAACACTATGGAGTACATGCATCTAAGCTTCTCAGCTGTGCCTGTGCTAAGAAAGGGAAAATTTAAAAATAACGTAACATGATTCTGCTAACCTAATATTTTTCATACGCCCCAAACCAAGGAGATGCGAAGGTAAAATGAATCGGTAGCGCAGCACATAGTCAGTACACCCTCTCGAATCAACCTCGAATGTCGGTGTTAGAGGCTTAAGACTCTACAATTGCCACAGCATGTGGCTTGTCTATGCTAAAGTATGTATTAGATCGGGTATATATATACATTTATATATATATATACCCGTGTACCGCAGTGGAGAAGTAGAAGTTATGAAAAAGAAAAGGGAACATTTTAAAAATAACGTAACATGATTGTCAATATACAGTAATTGTTTTGTGAGTGTTATTGAATGTTGCTGTCATCAAGGATTTGATTATCATTATTTCTTTCAATCAGGCTCGTATTTGTAGGATGTGTTCAAGTTACATTCCGTGTTTGTCAATCGTTGTAAAGATAACAGGTTTCATTTATCGATTAGTTCCTTACTGCATCAATAAACAGCTCGCCTTCCTTTTTATCTGTGATGTGACAAACTGCATGCACGGGTTTTTTTTTTACACTGTCTTCCTTTAGCAGGACATTCACTTTTTCCACCGTGTGCTTTGTTTCCGCAGTAGCTGCACTTATGAATATGATTGTATGTATAAGACGCTTCATATTTTTTTGCTGCCCATCTCAATTGTGTAATTCGGTTTTTGTTCAGCACTCTTTGGAACTGTTGCTTTTGTCTGCGCATTGCGTCAGTTCACGTGAGCCGCTTGGTGTTCTTGCATCGAAGGTTCCCAGCTGTACTGGTGCCATCTCGTGTGATGTCCACGGCTGTATGTAATGTTAGCTAAGACCTAGCACTTAAAAGTTTCTCTCGCAGTTTCAATGAGTTTGTGCCAAACACCACCCTGACCATCTCATCTTCGTCTGTATAAGCACAGTCCTTCACCCGTGAACATTTACCGGCAGTGTTTGAATTGGATTGCCGCTGATGGACGGCCTTATATGGGCAGGCACTAAATTACAAACGCTAGTGGCAGCCTGTCTATGAACTTAATTTAATATAAACTTACGGTTCACGCCGTGCTTTGTTTCCGAAGTAGCTGTACTTATGAATATGCTTGTATGCATCATTTGCTTCATAATGTTTTTCTGCCTTCTCAATTGTGAAATGGCGTTTTGTGCTCATCACTGTTTGGAGTTCTTCCTTGTTCTCTACGTACTTACGTAGGAGGCGTGATGATGTCACACGAAACTCCCCCACGCCATCTCCAACTCAAGACTCCATTACATTATATGGGGAAAAATAGCTTCCAGTTATGACCCTTATGCGTAGAATTTCGAAATGAAACCTGCCCAACTTTTGTAAGTAAGCTGTAAGGAATAAGCCTGCCAAATTTCAGCCTTCTACCTACACGGGAAGTTGGAGAATTAGTGATGAGTCAGTGAGTGAGTGAGTGAGGGCTTTGCCTTTTATTAGTATAGATTAAATATTGACATTTGCCATCTCCACATCATTGCATTCAGTTTTTATTCACAATTTGTTTTGTATCCCAACTTTTTTTAAATCCGGTTTGTACACTATCAATTAATACTCTTTTGAAGAATGCTCATATGTGCATTTTACAAATGTTAAACAATTAAGCAACTAAAACTAATGTAGAGATGTAAAAAATTAAGAAAGTAAAGTACTACAAATAATTGACAGTTATTAAGATGTTGTCAGAACACAGAAAATGTATTTGTGATGTGATTTAATATATGTATGCAGCATGCAGATACTTTCCACAGTCTGTGATGATCAGTGCTTGAAGTAGACTGGTACACTGTGGTACTCAGTGGTGGCATTTTTGCTTTTTTACTTTAGGAGTACTATCAGTAAAGATATGCATAAGGGTGTGTATTGGCACCCTTGAACACAGCACGCCAAAATCCTGGTGTTTATTTTGTGCCTGTCGAGGGAAGGGTGTCCATTTGGCCACATGATATGCTGAAGGTTCCAGTCTAAAGATAGACATATAAGCCGGTCGTGCATAGAAGCTGTAAAAGGTAAAGTCCTGGAGCAAAGAAATCAAGTAAAAGTAACTTCAGGAAGCAACCCACAAGTTGAAGTGACATATGCTTGCACGCCTGCTTACGGGTAAGTATGCACATGCACGTGAATAGAGATGCTGGTAGTCATGTGCAAAATAATTCTTTTTAGTTATTCAATTCATTTCATTCTGTTCACTAAAATGATTTGAATCTTTGAATCATAAGAGTTTAACAACTTTAACCACCAAACAATACAAACAATATAAAAAGCAAGCAACAAAATTAATAATAATAATAATTTTAATGATACTAATTTTAATATTATTATTATTATTGAATTTTGACAATAAATACAATTTCTACAATAAATAAAAAAAGCAATCATACAAATAGAACCTTAGAATAGTGCACACATCACAATAAAACTGTGAGAGCATTGAAATATGACTAAATAAAATTATTTTCAGTTTTGGATTTATCTCTCGCAATTTCTCTCTTTTTATATCCCATCCTTTGTGATGCAATCTCCCATATATACATCATCAGTGAACTGAACTGCAATTAAATGTTCTGTGAGTCGCTTGTGTGCAGTTCATTACACAAACTGAATTTTTCTGTGAACTAGTTCAGCAGTTCATTCTTTGGTTTGGTACATGAACTGATTCATTCATTGAACTAGTTCAGCAGTTTGTTCCTTAGTTCAACACATCAACTGATTCTTTCAGTGAACTAGTTTAGCAGTTCGTTCCTCGGTTCAGTACACAAACTAGTTAAGTGTACTGTACTACAAGTCTCTTGTCTGTAGTTCATGAACAAACTTTTCCAGATCAGTAGGGGGCTTACTGGTTTATTTAATCAGCAGGGTTACTGAGACAGTCATAGTCACTAAATCAGAGTGAACTGATCAATGGGATCAAGTCAGTTGTCGTCATTGACTGTTTTGCTGAAACAGTTTACTGATAGGCTATTTCCCAAAAACAGCATCCATTTAAATGAAGTTAAGATGATAGCTCCGTACTGTCGCAGAATGCTATATACAGTGCATCCGGAAAGTATTCACAGCGCATCACTTTTTCCACATTTTGTTATGTTACAGCCTTATTCCAAAATGGATTAAATTCATTTTTTTCCTCAGAATTCTACACACAACACCCCCATAATGACAACGTGAAAAAAGTTTACTTGAGATTTTTTGCAAATTTATTAAAAATAAAAAAATTGAGAAAGCACATGTACTTAAGTATTCACAGCCTTTGCCATGAAGCTCAAAATTGAGCTCAGGTGCATCCTGTTTCCCCAGATCATCCTTGAGATGTTTCTGCAGCTTAATTGGAGTCCACTTGTGGTAAATTCAGTTGATTGGACATGATTTGGAAAGGCACACACCTGTCTATATAAGATCCCACAGTTGACAGTTCATGTCAGAGCACAAACCAAGCATGAAGTCAAAGGAATTGTCTCGAGGCAGAAATCTGGGGAAGGTTACAGAAAAATTTCTGCTGCTTTGAAGGTCCCAATGAGCACAGTGTCCTCCATCATCCGTAAGTGGAAGAAGTTCGAAACCACCAGGACTCTTCCTAGAGCTGGCCGGCCATCTAAACTGAGCGATCGGGGAGAAGGGCCTTAGTCAGGGAGGTGACCAAGAACCTGATGGTCACTCTGTCAGAGCTCCAGAGGTCCTCTGTGGAGAGAGGAGAACCTTCCAGAAGGACAACCATCTCTGCAGCAAACCACCAATCAGGCCTGTATGGTAGAGTGGCTAGACGGAAGCCACTCCTTAGTAAAAAGGCACATGGCAGACCACCAGGAATTTGCCAAAAGGCACCTGAAGGACTTACGGACCATGAGAAACAAAATTCTCTGGTCTGATGAAACAAAGATTGAACTCTTTGGTGTAAATGCCAGGCGTCACGTTTGAAGGAAACCAGGCACCGCTTATCACCAGGCCAATACCATCCCTACAGTGAAGCATGGTAGTGGCAGCATCATGCTGTGGGGATGTTTTTCAGCGGCAGGAACTGGGAGACTAGTCAGGATAAAGGAACGATGACTGCAGCAATGTACAGAGACATCCTGGATGAAAACCTGCTCCAGAGCGCTCTTGACCTCAGACTGGGGCGACAGTTAATCTTTCAGCAGGACAACGACCCTAAGCACATGGCCAAGATATCAAAGGAGTGGCTTCAGGACAACTCTGTGAATGTCCTTGAGTGGCCCAGCCAGAGCCCAGACTTGAATCTGATTGAACATCTCTGGAGAGATCTTAAAATGGCTGTGCACCGACGCTTCCCATTCAACCTGATGGAGCTTGAGAAGTGCTGCAAAGAGGAATGGGCGAAACTGGCCAAGGATAGGTGTGCCAAGCTTGTGGCATCATATTCAAAAAGACTTGAGGCTGTAATTGCTGCCAAAGGTGTTTGGACAAAGTATTGAGCAAAGGCTGTGAATACTTATGTACACGTGATTTCTCAGTTTTTTTATTTTTAATAAATTTGCAAAAACCTCAAGTAAACTTTTTTCATGTTGTCATTATGGGGTGTTGTGTGTAGAATTCTGAGGAAAAAAAATGAATTTAATCCATTTTGGAATAAGGCTGTAACATAACAAAATGTGGAAAAAGTGATGCGCTGTGAATACTTTCCGGATGCACTGTAAAATGTAGCACACACTGTGCGTACCACAAAAAGATTTTTTCTTTAATGTCTTTGAACCAGTATATTCGTTCAGAGACCAAGACAAGTACAGAAGACCTAGTTCATTTGTTAACTGCACATCACTAGACAACGGAGAAATAAGTGAACTTCTATCTAGAATGTGGCTGCATGAGCAGAACGTTACGATGCCATTGCCGATTGGCATATGCTTAGCATTTGGCCAGGTAAACCAACCTAGCATATAAAACTGTGAGACACCCTGTCAAGGTGTTGTATTTTTTCCTTCTGGTGTTAGAGAGAAATATATTGTAGATAGAGCTTGGTGCAGTATCCCTATATATAGAGAGTTTTTTTCTTGTGTTTTTGTGCTTGTGCCATGTTTCACTTTTACTTTTGATAACTGTTTTTACCGTTGTTTTGATATTTGCTTTATGAGAAGGGGGAGGAACAAAAGTTGTCTGTTTATTTTTGTTATTTTTTCATCTCCTTTATTTTTGGAACCACTACATATTGTACATAGTCACCATAAATAATTTTTGTTCATTATTGTAAATATTCTGTGTCACTGCAGAGGACTGTGTCTTGAGCACATGACACTAGATTTTTTGTTTCTGGTACTATTAAAAAAAAGTAATTTGTTTTTGAATATTTTTCCTGATGTCTCTGGCACCATTTTTTCTACCACTGGTCCATTATAATACCTAGAGTTAAAAATTGTTTAGCGATGCCAGTATATGGGGCATCACGAGAGCATTCTGAAATTGCTGTAGTTAAACAAGAAGTAGACAGGGAAAAGGGTTTGGGGGTACATCTGTGACCTCATATAATGAAAATGAATCAAAAAGGGATGATCTTTTTACAAAGATATTAATAACATCTTTTCAAACTGAAGTTCAATATAGAACTGACTCAAAGATGGACAAACTTCTGGTCATATGGGTTCTGGGCAGGAAGGTGGACGATGGAAGTGATATCAGAGGTGGAACAATCCTTTGTTCTGTAGAGAGAGGAAGAGCTAAGGCATTAGCACAAAGAGCTCTTAAGCTGGTTCCCAAGCGCAGTTTATACAGTAAACATATTTTCAAAAAGTCTTGTGTCTTTTTAATTGAATGTGTATTATATGTTTATTTTTTTTCTTGTTCAGTTCTTATTTTATTTATTTTGCATAAAAAAATATTTTGGGTATAAATTAATTATATCTGCTGACACAATTCATTCTTTTAAAAAGCAATTTAACGATCATTTGCTAACATTTGTACACTGTTGACATTATGAGCCTTTCTCTCAGCCCAAGTGCTCAGGATGATTTGCATTTGTATCACAAATTATGTTATTGGTTCAGGATTTTCTTATAGTATCTGTATATTTGTATTTTTTCTTGGTTTATTGTCTGCTATTCTGATTCAAAGCTTTGTGTTTATTTAATGTATATTCTGGTATTATTTTGTATCCAATGTTGTGTATTTTATATATATATTTTTTTCTGGTTGTTTATTTTGAAATTCTGTAAAACGCTTTGAGTCAGGGAAAGTTGTGATAATTTTGAACTATATGGCAATATACTTTTGGTCATACCGCCCACCACTAGTCTACCACATAAATTAATTACTTCTTTGTCTGTCAAAGCTTTTATAAATAAAAGGCTTGGAATATTTCTATTATAACTGTCATTCTAGGGCATGTATAATTTTTCTTGTTGGAATTTTAATAACTTTATCAAAGAACAATTGACATTTGTGCTTCATTTTCAATATTGCAAAGGTTTTCATATCAGAAAATAAAAGGAAATTTAAAGACTAATAAAAACAAACTCTTACTAATTTAGTGCATTATTTTAACGTTTAATACTAATTCTAGATGTGCATTGTAACTTTCCCCTTGATTTTGTTAGTAATTGTTCAAAGTATTTAGAGGGTTTTAGGTACTTATTCAGGTTACATGTAACACTGCGACTGTTAACAGGATAAACATATCTGAACATTCTGAAACCATCCTAATTAAATTGGGTTCCAGGCACCAGTGACCAATCTGGGCAGCACTGGGAAAAATTCAGGAAGCAACCTTTGGCAGGGCACAGAATCGTGGCAGGGCCAGCTCATGCGCACGTCCACACTTACTCCCACCAAGGGTCAGTTTAGAATCATCAATCAACCTAAGCAGCACTGGTTTAGGGATATGTGAGGAAAATGTGAAACCCCAGAGGAAAACCTATGCACGCTCTCACAGACAATGTGTGAACTGCACAAGTACAACAGTTGGACACTAGATCTGAACATTTGATGCTAGATCATTGAGGCATCTGTGCCACTCACTACAGCGCTGTGCCGTTTTTTTAATATACTTCTTATAATTAGAAAATATATCTATGAGTCCCAACTTGTGCACGTAAAATGTACATGTTCTCACCATGTTTGCAAAGGTTTTTCTGGAGGTCGTCCAGTTTCTGTAATAGGCAGATGCTCTAGCCAGGTTTTGATCTTGCCCTGTACCAAGGTAAGATCCTGCCTCACAGCACCAAATTTTATTTAACAATTCAATGGATGATAGTTTGTGTTGATTCATGTTTTTATTTTTTATGATTAAATTTTTATTAAATCAAAAGCAAAATAATAAGATATATCGATTAAACAAGCATAACATCGAAAAGGATCCAACCCACCCTATGCCCCCCTCTCTCAGCCTGAGCCAATGGCTAATTATTATGAGAAAATCTAGTTGCCAGAGGAGAAAAGAGGTAAAGGATTGCAATCATTCCACAGCGGTAAAGATTAAAAAAACAATAGTTAACAGAAAAAAACAAAGCCAAGGCTTTTCAGCAAAACAGGATTTAATTAGCTGAGCAGAGGCAGTGTTTAAGTTTCAATTAAATTCCTGGAGGCATTATTAATCCATCAGATGACCTTTACAGGGAATAGGATAAAGTCTATGCTGAATTCTGAATTGGGCCTGCTGATAGCTGGAATTTCTAGTGCAAATGCAAAATCTAATTTTGGAGAAAATAATTTTCCATGGGAGTAAGGAAGAGAGTGGAGAAAGGTCTCAGGACCAAAGAGAAATTAAGGTAACAGTTTTGTAAGATGCTTTACAAAATAGAGAGTAGGGGGTAGAAACAATTGTTTCATGGAAGAGACTACAATGAGTGGTTTGGTATAGGGGCAATTAGGAAACTCCACATGTTCTAAGGCAGTTGTAGGCAGAAAAAAAAGTTAAACTAGGAATAGCAGCTTCTTTAGCGTTAGACGCGAGAGTTACTCAGGCTACAAAAACCATGCTAAAAGCATTAGTCCCAAGTGTCACTAGGGCAACTGTACAGATATGTCTTGTGTAAGCGTTAGAACTGAGAATCACTCGGGCTTGGGCTGTAAAAGTGCTTTCAGCGTAAGTTCTGAACATTACTCAGGCAATGTTATAGGTGGGCCTTGCATAAGCATTATGTCTCAGCATCACTTGGGCAAAGGCGTCAGTGTGTCTTCTCATCTCATCTGTAAGTTTGATCAGTAACCCCCTCTGTAATAATGGCGTCTCGTAAGAAGCGTTTTTCAGCAGCCCAGGTGTTGCACGCTCTTGCTGGTGATACGAGCAGTGATGGTGAGGATGCTGAGGAGCTTCTCATCAGAAGTGATGAGGAAGTAACTCTGTCCTCAGGTGGTGAAACTGAAATAGATCCTAAGCCTGAAAGTGATTCTGATGAATCCAAAAGAGACCCCTGCATCTGGCTGTCTATTGATCCTGCTTTGAATAAACCAGTGTCATCTCATTTTGATTTTGTGGGGCAGCCAGGAATAAAAGTGGACATTGACATCCAAGATCCACTCACTTATGTGAAGTTATTCCTGGATGATACCGTGATTGACAAAATTGTTGTTGAGATGAATCGTTACACTGAACAGTGTCAGGCAAATAACCGTACACCTAAGCATTTTTCCCATTCAAAAAGATGGGACCCAGTAATTGCTGATGATATCTGGGCCTTTTAGGCTTATTGATATTGCAGGGACTTGTAGTGAAACCTGAGCAGCAATGATACTGGTCCAAGAACAAAATTTTGGCAACACCATTCTTTGGGGTTATTATGTTCGAGTGTCGGTTTTCAGTAATTATGGAATTTCTGCACTTTACCAACAGTGAAGACTTTGATAAGAATACCCATCCAGCACCCAAACTGAAGACAATTTGGGAGATATACCAGGCTATTGTAGCAGTTTAGGAGTGTTTACATTCCGGACTGTGATGTCAGCACCGAAAGTTTCATGATTTATAAGGGCAAACTGTCATGGATACAGTACATCGTGTCAAAAAGAGCAAGATTTGGCACAACGTTTTACCAGCTTTGTGAATCTGAAACAGGATGCATCTGGAATTCTGTTCTCTACATAGAAAAAGGGATAATGTTTGATCTGAAATACAATCAGAATGGCTTTGCTATGTCAATAGTACTGACTTTGATAGATGCTCTGCTGGATCAAGGTCACTGTATAACCATGGATAATTTTTATACTTCGCCATAGCTATTTGACATTTTGCTGCAAAGAAAGACTGACTCATATGGAACAGTGCATCCCAACTGTCGTGGTATGCCTGAAGACTTTGGCAGAGCTAAATTACAGCAAGGTGCGCTAGTAGCTTGGCAAAAGGGTAAATGCTTGTGCTGAAATGGAAGGACAAGAAAGATGTTTCGATGATATTTGTTAGATTAAATGGCTATAATTGAGGCAGTAATATTAACTACTGTACTAAATATCTTAGACTGCTAGGTACAGGGATGACAGATGGCATGAAGGGTTGACAGCACATATCATTAAGTGAAGAGAAAACATTTAGTCCAATTGATTTTGTAACTGGACAAGGGAATATTAGACAGGCCATTACCTAAATAGCTAAGGACATCATCAGCATATAAGAATATTATTATGACTGGAATTTGAAACTGTATTGGGAGCTAGAAGCAACAAAAAAATAGATTGTCAAATGAATGTGTCAATTCTAGATAGAATTTGTGCTGCTGGAATATTGATGATTTTTTTTATCATCTTATTCAAATAAACTCGCTTCACTCGCCAGCCCCCAGCCTGCGCTTTGCCAGCCACTTCACATTTCTACTGTTTGCGTATGTGGATTTCACTTTCACCAAACTACAAATCTTTTAATTCTCACGGATACGGCCATTTCATTGGGAAGAAACACTACAATGGCAACACAAATTAGATGATCTACAAGTCCATCCATCCATCCTCCAACGTGCTGAATTTTAAACACAGGGTCACAGGGGTCTGCTGGAGCCAATCCCAGTCAACACAGGGCACAAGGCAGGAACCAACCCAAACCAACCCACAGCAGGACACACATAAACACACCCACACACCAAGCACACACTAGGGTCAATTTAGAATCGCCAATCCACCTAACCTGCATGTCTTTGTACTGTGGGAGGAAACCAGAGCACCCGGAGGAAACCTACGCAGACACGGGGAGAACATGCAAACTCCACGCAGGGAGGACCCGGGAAGTGAACCTGAGTCTCCTAACTGCGAGGCAGCAGCGCTACCACTGCTCCACCGCCCATCTACAAGTCTCTGACTTAAATTTTAAATCCGAACAATATATTCGATCTCTTTTCGCTGTTCTGTTATTTCACCGAGTAATAATTTCCATTTGTTTGCGGTAATGTGATTTTTACTATAATTTTTTTGAGACTTTAGAATTTTAGTACTTTCATTATCTCTAACCTGCTCTGCATGTGTATCACGCCAACATTTTTTAATTCTTTACAACATTCTACTTTGTCATCTACTCTTTGTCTTTTATTTTCGGCCTTAGTCATGGTTAAATTTCTTGGCACAAAGTCATGTCTGGCAGGACATGAAAGTCCTCTCTGAAAAAGTCACATCTCGTCCCAGGCTAAAAAGTCTCGTCTCGTCCCAGGATTTTTTTATTACAATAGAGAGACATTTACAAATCCAATGATACAATTTCTTTTTGTAGCTAGAATATTCCAGCAATTGTTTTATTTATATGAAAAATTTTGTGCCTATTTTGCAGCTGCAGTCTTGCCTTCTATTCTGTTTTTTAATCTTTAACAGCATTATATAGTAAAGAAGTAGAAATATTTTGTTTCTGTTCTTGAGTATGTAGTAGTGAGAAGTTAAGCAAAACGACACCTTTTATTGGCTAACAAGAAAGATTACAATATGCAAGCTTTAAAGACAACTCAGGCCACTTTTTCAGGCAAGATGTGTTTTAATAATATTTCTACTGTACTTGAATGTAGAATTTTTTGTTTCTCCCCTTTACTTCACTACTTCATTTTTCAGTCACAAATGGCTACTTTTACTGTGATATAATTTGCTAGATACCTTTGTTACTGTAATATTAATCCAGAAAACAAATGGACTACACAATTACAGAAAATACTTCCCTCAGTCAAGTTACTAAAACACAGGCTTCCACTGCCTTTGTAGGTAGAATAGTGGAGAAGTGCAATCCCAATCTAAGTTATTTCCAGATCTGATGCTAAATTCAAACAATGTCCTCCTGGCTGTGGCGAAGTGCTCTTGTGCATTCATGTTCTGCGATTCACTCAGCTTGTCAGAGGTGTTGCTCACATTTCTTGCCACATTATCCTGGGCATCATGCTTAAAAACAAGTTGTGAATTACTTGAAATAGTCCAAGAAAAATCAAAAAACCATTCCTTTGAAAGCGAAACTAGAAGTGATAATGGACAATGCCTTTGGATGACTATTGTTACAATTAATCTAATTCTGACAGTTTTCATGTAGAGTAGGTAGATGTTATTTGATCAAAAGTAGACATCACTTTTGGGGCCAGAGAACACTTGAAAATATTTTCCATTTAATAATTGTAATTAGGTGCTGATGTTTTACAAAAAATCACTTTACAAAAGGGGTTTTCAGGACCAGATTAACTCCTTCTTAAAGTGGAGGAAGTCTGTATGTGTCTCGCCTATTAGCGCCCTCTTTACTGAATTAGAATACAATCATTAAGATGACTAATTTTGCCAAACGTCACTGCTTCATGTTTCAGTTGGCTAAAAGTTTAGTGATTTGTAAGGCAACTCGCATACAAAACAAAACTAGCGTATATTATTCTAAATTCATAAAAAAGTTTTTTAACTGTATATACTGTAAAACAGAGAGATCCTACATTTACTAGCACTTTTGATACTTAAATGTACATAATATCTGATACTTCAAAACTTATACTTAAGTAGTTTTTTTCATGGGAAACTTTTACTTTTATTTGAGTCACATTCCAAAAAGGTATCTACGTTTACTCATATATGGAAGTGGGGTAAATAATACAACACTGGTGTTTACATTTAAAAAAGGTAGCTTCTGTAGTTTCACATATTCCCAGAATAAACCAAAATATAGTACATAAGTGCGTAAATGCAACCTAAATATATATAATCTATACTAATAAAAGGCAAAGCCCTCACTCACTCACTCACTCACTCATCACTAATTCTCCAACTTCCCGTGTAGGTAGAAGGCTGAAATTTGGCAGGCTCATTCCTTACAGCTTACTTACAAAAGTTGGGCAGGTTTCATTTCGAAATTCTACGCCTAATGGTCATAACTGGAAGGTATTTTTCTCCATTAACTCTAATGGAGTTGAGCTGCAATGACGTGGGGGGCGGAGTTTCGTGTGACATCATCACGCCTCCCACGTAATCACGTGAACTGACTGTCAACGCAGTGCGTAGAAAACCAGGAAGACCTCCAAAAAGCGCTTAAGAAAACATGCATTACATAATTGAGAAGGCAGCAAAACAATAAGAAGCGAAGCGAAAGTGACATATACTACCATATTCATGAGTGTTGCTACCTCGGAAAGAAAGCAAGGTGTAAACCTAAACTTTAAATTAAGTTCATAGACAGGCTACCGCATGCTTCACATGCCCACGGAATGCGGGATACAAGTTTAATGAGAGGACGAGGATATAAACGAGAGTTTTGATCACTTTGTAACTAAGTTAAAATTGCAGGTGAAGGGGTGTGCTTATGCAAATTCCGAGACTGTGTTTGTGGGGATTGACAGTTAAGGCGGTGGGGAGTCACGCCATCATCACCCTCCCATTTACCTCATTTTGCTCTGAGCTGAGCTACGCTTAACGCCTCTCTCCAAGCAACTTCACACACTGCCACCAAATACTCACAGAAAAATCCACAAGTTAATACACACTCTGTCTCTAGAGTTTCTTCACACTGAATCCTCCAGGCACTACTTAAAAAGGTTACATTGACAATCGTGTTACGTTATTTTTAAAATCTTTCCTTTTCTTAGCACAAGCACAGCTGAGAAGCTTCATGCATGTGCTCCATAACGCGCTAAAAATAATGCATTTAATCACACTTTGCATTACAAGCAAAGGGGAGCTTTTGTCAATGCATGATTTCCTGGTACACCGATTACATTGATCAGCGCACCTCGATTCATTTTACCCTCGCACCACCTTAGTTTGAGAAGAAGTATGAAAAATATGAGGTTAACACAGAAAACAGATCACCAATTCAAGCTTTATGAATAATCGATTCGCCATCAATAATTGTTTTGGTAAAACCATCCTCCTTCCATTTTATAATTTTTCCGCCACTAGCCATGATTAAATGAACGGTAAATAAAGTAAGAGCAAAGTCGAAGGTGACTTATTTAGGCAGGAATATATATGACAGCAACACTCATGACAATGTCAATCATGTTACGTTGTTATTAAAAGGTTTCCTTTTCTTTTTCATTACTTCTTTAACACACTACTTCTCCGCAAGTAGGCGCAGGTATTTTGCTATATATATAATATATGAATTACCTCCAAAGAGCGCTGAGACTTTTGATATCATGAACGTGTGTACAAAACTGGGGTCTCCTGCCCAGCAAAAGTCGCGGCATAGCTGTGCCGCCTTTGAGACGCTGACTGCGCTTCTGCCTTAAGTCAAAGTGAGCACTTTTAATTTTTTCTTCCTTCCCCGCGCTTATAGCCCAGACAAGTGCAAACACGGGACCCCTTTTCTACACCACGGCAAAATAATATTAAGGCGATTCACACTTTCTTTTGCACGTATACGATTATGAGGTCCTCAGCTCGGATTATGAAGATACGCACAGGAGTGAAGGACTGACAGTGCCATCACAGCCGATTAATGGCGGGACGCCTCACCAGTCTACACAAGACCCACCGCGACTGTCCCCAAAAGGCATCATAACGCCAGCTTAACACATCTCTCTATACTATATAAAAGAAAAGGCAACTTTCCTTTCTTTACACCTTTTTCCTTTTATCCCAAACCAAAGCCTTTCTCTCTTAACACTGCAGAGGACACAAAACTAATTTTCTTTAATTGCCGGTAAGGCACATTACCAGAGGCACAAATTTGAACGTCCACATAGAAAATGTAATTTCTATACCACAGCCGTCGTGTAGCGCCTTTCAAAAGGGATCTACTACCGAGAGATGATCCATATACATTTTAGCTGCTGTTAGTTACTTACCTGTTGTGTTACACAGTCTTTAAAATGTAGTTTACCCCGCAACCACTCCAGTAGTGCTCAATGTACCTCCATCCATCCATTTTCTAACCCGCTAAATCCGAATACAGGGTCACGGGGGTCTGCTGGAGCCAATCCCAGCCAACACAGGGCACAAGGCAGGAACCAATCCTGGGCAGGGTGCCAACCCACCGCAGCTTTAAAACGTTAATGTTTTACTGTTTAATAACTTATAGACTATATTTTATTATTTTTCCCTTGCACTCAGTGACCAAAGCTATACACACACATATAGACACATACAAACATACACACAAGTATATGTATGTGTATATATACAGTGGTGTGAAAAACTATTTGCCCCCTTCCTGATTTCTTATTCTTTTGCATGTTTGTCACACAAAATGTTTCTGATCATCAAACACATTTAACCATTAGTCAAATATAACACAAGTAAACACAAAATGCAGATTTTAAATGATGTTTTTTTTTTATTTAGGGAGAAAAAAAGATCCAAACCTAAATAGCCCTGTGTGAAAAAGTAATTGCCCCCTGAACCTAATAACTGGTTGGGCCACCCTTAGCAGCAATAACTGTAATCAAGCGTTTGTGATAACTTGCAATGAGTCTTTTACAGCGCTCTGGAGGAATTTTGGCCCACTCATCTTTGCAGAATTGTTGTAATTCATCTTTATTTGAGAGTTTTCTAGCACGAACCGCCTTTTTAAGGTCATGCCATAGCATCTCAATTGGATTCAGGTCAGGACTTTGACTAGGCCACTCCAAAGTCTTCATTTTGTTTTTCTTCAGCCATTCAGAGGTGGATTTGCTGGTGTGTTTTGGGTCATTGTCCTGTTGCAGCACGAACAGATGGCCGGACATTCTCCTTCAGGATTTTTGGTAGACAGTAGAATTCATGGTTCCATCTATCACAGCAAGCCTTCCAGGTCCTGAAGCAGCAAAACAACCCCAAACCATCACACTACCACCACCATATTTTACTGTTGGTATGATGTTCTTTTTCTGAAATGCTGTGTTCCTTTTACGCCAGATGTAACGGGACATTTGCCTTCCAAAAAATTCAACTTTTGTCTCATCAGTCCACAAGGTATTTTCCCAAAAGTCTTGGCAATCATTGAGATGTTTCTTAGCAAAATTGAGACGAGCCCTAGTGTTCTTTTTTCTTAACAGTGGTTTGCGTCTTGGAAATCTGCCATGCAGGCCGTTTTTGCCCAGTCTCTTTCTTATGGTGGAGTCGTGAACACTGACCTTAATTGAGGCAGGTGAGGCCAGCAGTTCTTAGACGTTGTCCTGGGGTCTTTGTGACCTCTCGGATGAGTCGCCTCTGCGCCTTGGGGTAATTATGGTCGGCCGCCACTCCTGGGAAGGTTCACCACTGTTCCATGTTTTTGCCATTTGTGGATAATGGCTCTCACTGTGGTTCGCTGGAGTCCCAAAGCTTTAGAAATGGCTTTATAACCTTTACCAGACTGATAGATCTCAATTACTTCTGTTCTCATTTGTTCCTGAATTTGCATGATGTCTAGCTTTCGAGGTGCTTTTGGTCTACTTCTCTGTGTCAGGCAGCTCCTATTTAAGTGATTTCTTGATTGAAACAGGTGTGGCAGTAATCAGGCCTGGGGGTGGCTACGGAAATTGAACTCAGGTGTGATACACCACAGTTAGGTTATTTTTAACAAGGGGGCAATTACTTTTTCACACTGGGCCATGTAGGTTTGGATTTTTTTTCTCCCTAAATAATAAAAACCATCATTTAAAAACTGCATTTTGTGTTTACTTGTGTTATATTTGACTAATGGTTAAATGTGTTTGATGATCAGAAACATTTTGTGTGACAAACATGCAAAAGAATAAGAAATCAGGAAAGGGGCAAATAGTTTTTCACACCACTGTATGTATGTATGTATGTGTGTATATATATATATATATATACACACACACACACACATACATACACATACACATATTTATATATACATACATATATACCTATCTACATCATATATACACACACAGACATACATACACACATATATATAATTTGTGTGTGTGTATGTATGTGTGTGTATATATGATGTAGATAGGTATGTATATATAAATATATGTGTGTGTGTGTGTGTGTGTGTGTGTATATGACAGCAGCAATCCAAGCTGTGAGAAAACAGTAAAAAGGAGGCGTGTCAGACGTCATGGTACATTTTCTGATGCAGCTAGATGAAAATAACTTTGTGATGCTGCCACCAAATACACAAAACAATTACTTTGACAATCATGTTACATTATTTTAAAATGTTTCCTTTTCTTTTTCATAACTTCTTTAACACATGACATCGCAAGTAAGCGCGGTATTTTGCTATATATATATATCACAGCTTACACTCATAACAGTGACAAAACAATTACATTGACAATCATGTTACGCTATTTTCAAAATGTTTCCTTTTCTTTCTTTCCTTCTTTAACACATTACTTCTGCCAAGCTGCTGGTATTTTGATATATATATATATATATATATATATATATATATATATATATATATATATATATATATATATATACACATACAGATATATAGATATATATATATATATCAATTGATAGATATGACAACAACACTCATATCAATGACAAAACAATTACATTAACAATCATGTTACGTTATTTTTAAAATTTTTCCTTTTCTTTTTCGTACCTTCTTTAACACACTACTCTCCTGCAAGTAAGCGGTATTCTGCTAGTCTATAATAATAAAAGGCAAAGCCCTCACTGACTGACTGACTGACTCATCACTAATTCTCCAACTTTCCGTGTAGGTAGAAGGCTAAAATTTGGCAGGTTCATTCCTTACAGCTTACTTACAAAAGTTAAGCAGGTTTCATTTCGAAATTCTATGCGTAATGGTCATAACGGTCAACAACGTCCGCCATGTTGAACTTTCTTATTTATGGCCCCATCTTCTCGAAATTTGGTAGGCGGCTTCCCGCATTAACCAAACCAATGTATGTACTTATTTCGTGGTATGATGCCACTGTCGGCCGCCATATTGAACTTTTCAACAGTCTTTGTTACTTATGGGCCCATCTTCAAGAAATTTGGTACACGGGTTCCCAACGCTAACTGAATCCTACTTACGTACATATATACATGCATAGCCTGCACCTCGGTCACCGTGTGAGATGGCATTGAGTCCCCCATCCCAATGCCTCCCACGTTGTTGGCTGCCTGCCTATATAAGACCGTCCGTCGCTCTGGTCTCTACATTCCCTTCCTTGCTTCGCCACGGGATTCACGTGATAACTACAGCCTTTTGTTTAATCCGCGGCTTCTCCTCTGTTTTATTGTTTGTTTATTACAATTATAGTTATTGTATAGGTATTTTACACTTACTTTACGTTGCTCGGGTACCCATTTCCTTTATCATTCCAACCCCCATTACCATGTCTATCGAGATGATCACTATCGATCAAAGAATTGTCACTTACCGAGTGGTTTCCATGCCCGGAGATAGCACCTACCTTTTCCATTCTCTTTGTTACATATTGCACAGCCATATCAGGCTCACTCTTGATATCCGGAGGAACATTCTGTGTTATGTATTGAATGATTAGGATAGGTTCAAGGTGTGGACTGATGACGGTACAGGAGATAATTATACTACACAGGAGCACTATAAGAGTGAAATGCTTAAGCCCTTCACCTATGGTTCTGCATGTGAGTTGATGGCTACCGCTGAATTGTTCGGTTGTCGCTTTCAAGTGTACCGAAATGGCCAAATATTTTACACCTTTGGACAACCGCCAATGCCTCTTAAACATCTTAGATTCACAGGTGATGATTTCAGTAGTGGACACTTTGATGTTTATGAATGTTTAAACTCTCAAAAGCTGGATGTGATTTTATCGATGAAACCGGTTGTGTGCTTACAACGCTTGACAGATGCCAAATGTCACTTCAATACAACAAATCCTGCAAATACTGTCGTAATTGAAACAAACCATGAAACTCAAACCGATTATGACAGCAGCAATCCAAGCTGTGAGATTTGAGATAAGATTACTGTTCACATGGCCAACTGTATGTTGCATGCTCAAGAGTAAGCTCAGCGCACAGCTTGGTCATGTTACAACCGGAGGGCC
Source organism: Polypterus senegalus (assembly GCF_016835505.1). Taxonomy (NCBI): domain Eukaryota; kingdom Metazoa; phylum Chordata; class Cladistia; order Polypteriformes; family Polypteridae; genus Polypterus; species Polypterus senegalus. The sequence continues at coordinate 101,586,245 of NC_053164.1, forward strand.
GAACTGACAACATGGTAATAAAAATGTTAATGCAGTTCTTTGCCGCTGCGAAGTGCGGGTATTTTGCTAGTATGTAAATAAAAGTAAAAAGCACAAATATTTTTGCATAACCATTTAAAGCATGAATCATAGTTATGTACTAATTAATTGTATTTACTGCTCCCAACAATGTACTGTATACAGTATATCAACAATAAATTAGTCATTAGGACCTAGTTTATAAATTTTTATAGTATAAGGAATTTGTGAGTTAATATGAGAAAATATTTATTTTATAATGTAGATTAGTAATATATTTCTTAAACACAAAATATTAATATATATTTATTTAATGCCTAAATTATGTCTAAGAGGTAATGTTTGATTATCATCAAGTTCTTCAATGTGAACCCTGAATATAATGAGGACTAAATGTGAGGTCATTTATGTTAGGTAGAATGCCTAGAGGGGGCTGGGTGGTCTCGTGGCCTAGGAACCCCTGTCGATTTTATTTTTTTCTCCAGCTGTCTGGAGTTTTATTTCTGTTTTTTCTGTCCTTCTTGGCTATCTGACCTTACTTTTATTCTATGTTAATTATGTTCCCTAATTCTATTTTCTTATTTAGTCTTTTTTCACTTTCTTCATCATGTAAAGCACTTTGAGCTACATCATTTGTATGAAAATGTGCTATATAAAAAAATGTTGTTGATTCTAAAAAATTGTACTTTCTATAGGGCATTTACTGGTAGAATGGAATAAATTTAGTTGTTAGAGAAGAATGGGCGCAGCAAAATGAAAAAAATTTGGACGTGAGCATCAGTAGGTTTTGCTCCCTAGGAACCAACTTATCTGAACTATTCAGATATTTCAGTAATTATTTACTGCTCTGATACTGATCTTTCTGATCATAGAATATGACATTGTGATAGCAATTGACAAGAAGAATCCATAATTAATTTCAGAATTCCGGTATTTGAGGTTCCTCTAGAGTGCCTCTTTCATTTGCACGATTTGGCTCAAAACTAATCTGCACAACGTCATGTCATAACAGGTTTAAGTTTTGAGTTTGGTATTTTTCCGTCCAGCCATTTTAGCTCTATACCATCCTCAAGAAACTGTGATACACACACACACACACACACACACACACATCATCGAAATATCAATGTTTTTCTGTGTTAGGAGACCCTAAAACGTTTGGATCCATCAAAAACAGGAGATCAAAATTATTGAAAAGTCTAAAGCTTTTGCTCCTTCTCCATAGACAAAAGGTTATGGTGGGGGATGGTGCAAAGCAAAAAACACATGAGCTGTGTGAAGAAAAGCATAATTGAAAAGAAGGAACACTGTATTGACTACAGCACAGTGACATGAGTTAGCTAACAGTGCAGGTTGTTCATGCAGTTTTTTTTTTAATTAGATTTTTTATTTTTTGTAGTGAATACACAACCCTCATTGGAAACTTGCTGTGCCAGTGGACTGGAATGGGCTAATCAGAAACAAGACTGTGCTGCTCTGCCTGTCATATCTGACCTCCAATTGTGTAGGTAAGTAAACACTATATTAATTTGTAAATTGGTACCGTTGGATATTTTTTCTATTCACTCTGCTAAATACAACATTTTACACTGTTTTTCTTAGCAAGCAAATACAGTAGTTCAAAATAACATTTTGCTAATTTTGCTAAGTGTGGTTAATATACAGAGATAAGATAGAATTCATGCTTGAAAATAGCTTATCTAACTGCTTGACTTGGAATACATCTGTAGATGTATATGTTTGTTCCAGCCAATTTAATTGTCATTATCCTGAAGTCTTTTTAGGTGCACTAACATATACTACAAGAATCATCTACTGCAACATCAATGTTTGTCTGTCCATCCACATGAAACAAGACTCCCCAGTGGTTCAATTTTGATGAAATTTTGGCACACATTCTTTAAAGAAATGTGATGAAACAGCTCAATTTTTCTTCTATTATCTCAAACAAATTGCGTTGTATAGTTTGAAAAATCAAAATCTACTATTGAAAATTGTTGATGAATCTTCAAATACATCTGTCTTAAAACAGTGAAACATTCTGTGTATCTTCAACTATGAATTAGTTTACTGTGTCAGCTTTACCTTGACAGCAGTTGCACCAACTTGTATGTTTTCCTCCTTTTCACCTCCATAGCCCCTACTGATGGTAAACAGATCACTAATACAATTTTAATGAAATATTAGCACAATGTATGTGCAGTTAGGACATTACTTATTGTCACAAGCTGCTTGCATATGTGGGGTGGGCAGTCCTACTACAAGTCCAGTTGTGTGCTTTATGAGATCTTCTCAGTTGCTGGAGCACAAACATAACAGAACCAGTGCATCGGTATCTCACAGTCCCTGATGCTTTAAGTTGCAACAGTTAAACTAAACAATCTTCCTAATGGTAAAAGAATAAAAGACAAACAAGGAAAACAAAGGATTATCTAGATATAAATTAAGTACCCTGTGGCTTTTAAGCCAGCTGTCATGAAGTTATCTATTGTACCTTGTAATTTTTCTGAGCTCTAGAAATTTTTTATTTGGGCTTTTTTTGAAGGCTTAAAAGGATGAAGAACTCAGTTGTATTGGTATTTCTTTCATGTATTTTGCTTTTCAATAAGTTATTTTAAGTTATTGTAATGTTTGGAACATTGGACATGGCCAATTTAAATGTGAGTTGCTAGATTGTGGTTTCAGTGTTGTTGAGGGCATTCCACAATGTTTGTGTCATGATGACATCACAAGGGTGACAGTATTTAGGCTGACGTTTAACATCAAAAGATATCCAAGATTACCTTTATTAAACAGCCTAAGATCCACACCAAGATCTTTAATTACTACCACTCCCCTAACTGAATTTTATAAATGCCAGCTTGGATATTTCCAAATAAAATAAAATGTACAGTAAATTTAAGCCTAGAAGATAGGATTGAGAGGTGCAGTGTTTTTGCAGATTTTATCTTGTGAAAGCAGATTTACATAAAATCCTTCTCTCTGGTTTGGGAAATGCAGTGTCACTGAATGCAAGGTCCTACACTGGATAGTGCACAAAAGAGAAAAAAATCATTGGTGCCTCTCTACCCTACTTTGAAGACATTTTATCTACCATTGTACTTGCAAAGCCAATAGCATTATAAAGGATCACTCTCACCCTTTTCAAAGTCTCTCTGTCATGCTCCTATCTCCCAGAAGGAATTGTAGCATTCAAACCAGTTCTGCTGTTTCTACCCCTTGGTTGACTGAACTGTTAGGTCTGTGCTCTCCATCTCTCCTCTGATCTGCTTCTAGTAGTGGATCTAAATGATCCATCACACTTGTACCTCTGATACTGTTGTGTTTTATTGTTATATAGCTTTAGTATAGTGCAGTTTTTTTGCTTATCCTGCACTTGACCTATTTTTTGTGTTATACTATATGTATTCTATTTCATTGTATATATGTTGCACTGAGGTCCTAGGGAACATATTTTTTGCCACTGTATGCTGTAATACCTTGTATGGGTGGTATGACAATAAAGTAAATTGAACTCAAAATATAAAATTATTTGCACCTTAATTGATTTGTGTTGTTGTTTGAACTGTATTACACAATAGTTTGTTCCCAACACAGGCACTTCAGAAGCAAAAACTGACCAATCAGATGTTAACAGGGCACTCGACACTGTTATTCCCTTCCACTCAAAATTGCCCCTCCTACTCGACATGTGGCTACTGCCTGTAACGATACACTTCTCGGCTTGTTTAGGAGTTTCATCTCCTGGTCTTAAATTCTTTGGTTGTGTGACCTGCCAACCATTTTGACAGTATCCCTCTCCTCCCAAAAAACACTTTATTTGAAATAATTTTTAAATCTCCTTTATTAATACACTTGCATATTTGACAGAATTGTCTTTATAAAAATATTTGTGACATTGGAAATTAATTGTTTAACTTAAAAATGGTAAACTCCAAAACAAATCTTAAAAAAAAGAAAAGCAAGAATTCCCCAACATGTGCACCAGATTGTTAAGAACACACATTCTAGAAATTAAAGGGATGTCAACTGAAAAGTGAAATTTAGTCAATAAAGGCATTGAGTTTGAGAACTGTTTGGAGTTAATGGCTTGCTTTTTTATAATCTAATATTTTTAAATTGTGATTGTTATTCAAAACATTAATTGCTAATAAAAGAATTAATTAAATTTAGGCTTTAAGACTAAAGTGGGAATCAGCAAGTTCAAGTTCGCCCAGCCATCTTCAGCATTTTAAGTAAACTGTTCAAGGATTTGACAAGTATTAATACAGTGTGTGACCCTATGGAGCATGCTCAACCAACCAAAACATAAACTGTTTTAAGATATGTGCCATTCCTAACTGGTAGAGAGCTTTAAATTGAATGATTAGAAGTTCAAATGGTGCACAACAGAACAATTAATAGTTTTGCAGGATTAACAGCCCTTTAAGCACTAATGTTGCAACTCACACCAGGACCCATCACAAGCAGCTTGAAGCAAATGGTGGTTCTGCCTTGTTCAGGCTGCTTTTATTCTGGTCCTAGCCACCTGACCAAAAGAGGCAGTCCGCTCAGTCTGGTTGACTTTCATGGGCTAGACTCCAGTACTTCTGAAGTTTAGGTTTGCTACATTGTTTCTGGTCATCCTCTGGAAAGAGAGACAACCACACTATGACATATCTGGATTTTTTTCTTTATAATTTTCCCCATTCTTCTTGCACTTGTATCACAAACCGAACTGTGGCAAATGATACTTAGAAAGTAGAGTTCTTAATTTCAATTGTTTTAAAATAACTGCAGTGACAGAGTATGAGTATAGATATCTACATACCTAAATTGATGCCCCACTTAAATTAAAAATATAATTTTGAGAAAGAAATTGTTCAGGCAGTGTTTGTACAGCATATGGAAAATATATAAACTAATGACCCATTTACATCTCTCTATTATAAAAAAAAAACTTGGGACAAGACTTTTTGGCGACTAGACGTGATCTTTTGAAGAGAGACAGATTTGAAGAGAGACAGAGAGACACTTTCACGTCCCACGACCCAGTCAAGTCACGTCATACTGACATCCTTTGGAAGCAAGTCCCATGAGACGGTGACCTTTGCAAGCCATGCCTTACTTACAAACATTTTCAAACAAAATCACAGTCATCTAATCTCTCAGTTTTAGATAGAACTTCAAAAACGATCAAGCAAAGAAGAAAGAGCAGTTCCAAAAAAAATTTCTAACTTAAAGATGACACCTCCACGATTAAGTGATGAAGAAAGAGCAGCGCGTTGAAAGAGACCCAAAAGCGTTGGAGAGAAAATAATGCATATGTAACAATCTCTTTAAATTGTATTTCCGGTTAACCAAACCCGGGGCTTGGCGAGCAAAGCAAGCATGGGGCATAGCCCCCCAGTCTTTTATAATTTAATTGTATGTCTTTGTTCATATTAAGACATAAAAGTCATTATCTGTATAACAAAAAAAATGTTGGCTGTGTCTTGGATAGCAATGATGAAAGTCTTCTTTTCATTAGGGGAGATATTATTCTAGAGCAGTAGGAAAATATGGAAAGGAGAATATTCTGATTCAAGTCTCTACAGATGGAATGTGGTTAGGGATTGTTAAATTAATTCATATAAATACAGGTTACAGATAGAATAAAACTACCACTACCATATGTTTGTCCATTGAAACAACTTCATTTGGATAAAAAGTGTGGCATTATTTAATCATTCAACTGAATACCAAAAGTGCCAGTATTTGCAATTTTTTTGGCCAAAATTTTTCAGTGGCTGAAAACCCAGTACAACCTACTTATTACTGTATAATCTTTTATGAATTTTAATGTATCACTTACTGTAAATTGCAAATTGACAATTATATCATTTGTAAAAACATATCAGTAAAGAAACTTTTCAGGGCTGGTAGCAAATGTATTTTTAAGTTCAAGAGTTATTGTTGAGTTGTTTTAGTAGTTTGCTTTGGCAGTTGAGATTTCAGGAAGAACTGATTCTAAAAGTGTAAATTCACTAAAAACCTCATGATGTGTAGTTGAAAATTACAGAGACAAAACTTAAACCAGAAGCTACTTGAAATGTATCAGATTAATGTGTTTCTGTCTCACCTCTGTCAGAATGAGTTAAGGTGGAATTGAAGACATGACTTTGATCTTTGAGGTCTATGATCTTCTTAAGTAAAAATTATAGGGCACTATTTAGATCATATATAACTACTATACTGCAGTCATTTATTCCACTATATTTTAAGTTCAGCTAGTAAGGTTAACTTTTCTAGGAAATAATGTTACAGTATATTGCTTGTATTTCTAAAACATAGGCATAGTTCTTGCAGAAATTTAGAGAATTTTCATTTCTATTATGTATTCATTTTATTTTATTTCTATAAGTAAATGCCAAATGTTACATAGCTATTATTTAACTACTAGCAAAATACCTGCGCTTCGCAAGAAGAAAATTAAACCTTTTTAAACTGAGGGAAAATATGCCAATAATTATTTGTTAAGGATCTCTTTGTATACCATGTTGTCAGTTCGGCCCTCCAGTTGTAACATGACCAAGCTGTGCGCTGAGCTTACTCTTGAGCATGTAACTTACAGTTGGCCATGTGAACAGTAATCTTGTCTCAAATCTCACAGCTTGGATTGCTGCTGTCATAATCAGTTTGAGTTTCATGGTTTGTTTCCAATTACGACAGTATTTGTAGGACTTGTGTTGAAGAGACATTTAGCATCTGTCAAGCGTTGTAAGCACACAACCGGTTTCATCGATAAAATCACATCCAGCTTTTGAGAGTTTAAACATTCATAAACATCAAAGTGACCACTACTGAAATCGTCACCTGTCAATCTAAGATGTTTAAGAGGCATTGGCGATTTCGAAAGGTGTAAAATATTTGGCCATTTTGGTACACTTGAAAGCGACAACTGAACAATTCAGCGGCAGCCATCAGCCCACATGCAGAACCATAGGTGAAGGGCTTAAGCATTTCACTCTTATAGTGCTCCTGTGTAGTATAATTATCTCCTGTACCGTCATCAGTCCACACCTTGAACCTGTCCCAGTCATTCAATGCATAAGACAGAATGTTCCTCCGGATATCAAGAGTGAGCTTGATATGGCCGTGCAATATGTAACAAAGAGAATGGAAAAGGTAGGTGCCATCTCCGGGCATGGAAACCACTCGGTAAGTGATCATCTCGATAGACATGGTAATGGGGGTTGGAACGATAAAGGAAATGGGTACCTGAGCAATGTAAAGTAAGTCTAAAATACCTACACAATAACTATAATTGTAATAAACAAACAATAAAACAGCGGAGAAGCATTGGATTAAACAAAAAGGCTGTAGTTATCAGTAGGGAGACGTGAATCCCGTGGCGAAGCAAGGAAGGGAATGTAGAGACCGGAGCGACGTACGGCCTTATATAGGCAGGCAGCCAACATCGTGGGAGGCGTTGGGATGGGGGACCCAACGCCACCTCACACAGTGACTGAGGTGCAGGCTATGGACGTATATATGTACGTAAGTAGGATTCAGTTAGCGTTGGGAACCCGTGTACCAAATTTCTTGAAGATGGGCCCATAAGTAACAAAGACTGTTGAAAAGTTCAATATGGCAGCCGACAGCGGCATCATACTACCGAAACAAGTACGTACATTGGTTTCGGTTAGTTCAGGGAAGCCGCCTACCAAATTTTGAGAAGATGGGGCCATTAATAAGAAAGTTCAACATGGTGGACGTTGTTGACCGTTATGACCATTACACATAGAATTTCAAAATGAAACCTGCTTAACTTTTGTAAGTAAGCTGTAAGGAATGGGCCTGCCAAATTTCAGCCTTCTACCTATACGGGAAGTTGGAGAATTAGTGACGTTTGGAAAATTCAATATGGCGGCCGACAGTGGTGTCATACCAATGGAATAAGTACGGATATCAGGTTTCCGTTAAAAGTTCAATATGGCGGCCGACAGTGGCATCATACCACCGAAATAAGTACAAAATTTCAGCCTTCTACCTACACGGGAAGTTGGAGAATTAGTGACGTTGGAAAGTTCAATATGGCAGCTGACAGTGGCGTCATGCCACCAAGATAAGTATGTACATTGGTTTCGGTTAGCGCAAGGAAGCCACCTACCAAATTTCGTGAAGATGGGGCCATGAATAAGAAAGTTCTATATGGCGGACGTTGTTGACCGTTATGACCGTTACACATAGAATTTCAAAATGAAACCTGCTTAACTTTTGTAAGTAAGCTGTAAGGAATGGGCCTGCCAAATTTCAGCCTTCTACCTATACGGGAAGTTGGAGAATTAGTGACGTTTGGAAAATTCAATATGGCGGCCGACAGTGGCGTAATACCACCGAAATAAGTACGTACATCGGTTTTTCTTAGCGCAGGGAAGCCACCTACCAAATTTTGTGAAGATGGGGTCAGCCTACTACCTACACGGGAAGTTTAAAAATTGGTGACATTGGAAAGTTCAATATGGCGGCCGACAGTGGCGTCATACCATTGAAATAAGTAAGTACATCGGTTTCGGTTAGCGCAGGGAAGCCGCATACCAAATTTCGTGAAGATGGGGCCATAAATAAGAAAGTTCAACATGGGACGTTGTCGCACTGTTATGACCATTATGACCGTTACGTGTAGAATTTCGAAATGAAACCTGCTTCTTAACTTTTGTAAGTAAGCTGTAAGGAATAAGCCTGCCAAATTTCAGCCTTCTACCTACATGGGAAGTTGGAGAATTAGTGATGAGTCAGTGAGTGAGTGAGTCAGTCAGTCAGTGAGGGCTTTGCCTTTTATTATTAGAGACTAGCAAAATACCCGCGCAGCGGAGAAGTAGTGTGTTAAAGAAGCAATGAAAAAGAAAAGGAAACATTTTGAAAATAACGTAACATGATTGTCAATGTTATTGTTTTGTCACTGTTGTGAGTGATGAGTGTTGTTGTCATATATATATATATATATATATATATATATATGTATATATATATATATATATGTATATATATATATATATATATAAATAAATATAAATATATATATATTTACACACACACACAAACATATATATATATACATATCTATACATATACACATACATATACATACACACACACATACATACACACACATATATACACACAAATACATATATATATATACATACACACACACATATATAAACATATATATACATATACATACATATCTACATATATACACACACAGCTATTTCAGATCAGTGCAATACGCTGTTTGTTAAAACGGATGACACCCGCTCTTACGTAAGTCTGCGTGGATATTATGAACTATCAGATTTGTTCAAGTTCTATTTAAATTTTAAATAGAAGGAATTTTTATTTAGTCGACAGAAATATCTTTGGTAGGAATGGTAAAACAGACAGGAATATTATTCCTGAATAAATCAACTCAAACCTTAAACAACTTATAATATTTTGCTCTCCATAAAAATATATCCTGTCTAAATTATACAAGTTAGAAATAAAGTAAACATTAAAAGAACAAACATTCAAATTTCTTTACTCTTATGTAATTTTATATTTTATAAAAATAAACTTAGATTTTAAATATCCCAAAAGATTTTGCTCTCCATAAAAATATATCCTGTCAAAATTATACAAATTCAAATATGAACATGCTGCATAACAAAACCTGGAAATATAAATAAAATGTGTTCCTTTCAGCAATAACAAATCAAATCATTCAGTTGTCTTTGCTCATATGTCATTTTAGAGCTGGACGCCTGGCATCTTTTTTGGCACAGGTTCGTTTCTGTTTGGTGTGAGGTTCTGTGTTGTGGAGATTCTCAGGATGGATTGCAGGTGCTCATCAGTGAGGCGACTCCTGTGTGCTGTTTTGTTAGTCTTTATCACTGAGAAGAGCTTCTCACACAGATATGTGCTACCAAACATGCACAAGGTTCGAGCCGCATGTAGACGGACTTTTTGTTCTTCAAAGTCACCAAAGCGCCGTGCAAACTCAGTGCGCTCAGTTTATCAGCAAAGTGCGATTTGGGAACACCGTAGTGACGACTTGGTTTAACATTACTTGGTAACAGGGAAAGTGGGGCAAGTGGTTGTGTCTCCCATAAAAGCAGCCTCAATTGAAATCACTTTGTGATTGTGCACGGTAAAAGCGTCCGCTGAAGTGTCAGATTCTTATTTAATTCTTCTGCTTTCTGTATCTTCTGCATTGCATTCAGGTCTTTCAGGTTACCCTGATGTTTTGTTTTATAGTGCCGTCTTAGATTAAATTCTGTAATTACAGCCACATTAGCTCCACAAATGAGACACACGGGTTCAGTAAACATATACTCAGCCTCCCATCGGTTTTAAAGGCTCTATTTTCAGAATCAACTTTTCTCTTCAGCATCGTGTGAGCTAGCTTCGCAATAACTTGCAGCATCTTAAGGTAGACTTGATTAACGCGTAACTGTTCGGCAAGGCAGCTGAAGCGCTGCATTATGGGATCTGTAGTTTATTGTGTTACCAGCGCTTCATATACCCGGCTTTAATAACAATAATACAGTATATAAAATGATCTCGGGCCGGATATAATTACACCGGGCGGATGTGGCCCGCGCCCTTGAGTTTGACACATATGGACTAAATAGAACTTGAAAAGATATATTTTTTCAAATGTGATCGCAATTCAGATAGAGTTGACGCAAGACTACAGCCTGCATGCCTCAATAAGTCATCCTCCCTTGCCCTTACTTTTTACCGCTCATCTAATGAATACACTGAGTATGGCTTTACCAAAACAATCACTGATGGCTAATAAAGTATCCATTATTCGAGTATGTAGATCGGGTATATATATATATACATATATATATATATATATACCCCATATCGCAGCGGAGAAGTAGTGTGTTAAAAAGCTAGAAAAGAAAAGGGAACATTTTAAAAATAACGTAACATGACTGTCAATATACAGTATTTGTTTTGTGAGTGTTACTGAGTGTTGCTGTCATCAAGGATTTGATTATCATTATTTCTTTCAATCAGGTTCATATTTGTAGGATGTGTTGTGTTCAAGTTACATTCCGTGTTTGTCAATCGCTGTAAAGATGACAGGTTTCATTCATCGATTCGTTTTTACTGCATCAATAAACAGCTCGTCTTCTTCTTTATCTGAGACCTGACACACTGCATGCACGGGTTTTTTACACTGTCTTCCTTTAGCGGACATTGACTTTTTCCAACGTGTGCTTTGTTTCCGCAGTAGTTGGATTTATGAATATGCTTGTATGTATGAGACGCTTCATATTTTTGCTGCCTTTTCAATTGTGTAATTCGGTTTTGTTCAGCTCTTTGGAACTGTTGCTTTTATCTGTGCACTGCGCCAGTTCCGTGAGCCACTCGGTGTACATGCATCGAAGGTTCCCAGCTGTGCTGGTGCCATCTCGCTATGTCCATGGCTGTATTTAATGTTACCTTAGTCCTGGCACTTAAAACTTTCTCTCGCAGTTTCGCTGAGTTTGTGTCAAACACCACCCTGACCATCTCATCTTCCTCTCCATAAGCACAGTCCTTCACCCGTGAATATTTACGTGGCAGTTTGCTATTGGATTGCCGCTGACGGACGGCCTTATATGGGCAGGCACTAAATTACAAACGCCAGCGCAGCCTGTCTATGAACTTCATTTAAAGTGTAGGTTTACATCGTGCTTTGTTTCCGAAGTAGCAGAACTCATGAATATGGTTGTATATGTCACTCGCTCGCTTCTTATTGTTTCGCTGCCTTCTCAATTATATAATGCATGTTTTCTTCAGCGCTTTTTGAGGTCTTCCTGGTTTTCTATGTACTGTGTGATTACGCGGGAGGCGTGATGATGTCACACGAAACTCCGCCCCAACGGCGTTGAAGCTCATCTCCATTACAGTAAATGGAGAAAAACTGCTTCCAGTTATGACCATTACGCGTAGAATTTCGATATAAAACCTGCCCAACTTTTGTAAGGAAGCTGTAAGGAATGAACCTGCCAAATTTTAGCCTTCCACCCACACGGGAAGTTGGAGAATTAGTGATGAGTCAGTGAGTCAGTGAGTGAGTGAGTCAGTGAGTGAGTGAGTGAGTGAGTGAGGGCTTTGCCTTTTATTAGTATAGATTTACAAAATTAATATGAGAAATGATTTCCACATTTCTGTATTATACTTAATTTAAAAATACACAATATGTTGTATATTCACAGTTTACAGCAAGGGTTGCAAACTTATTTTGGCCAATATTTTAATAGCAAAATATTATTGGAATCATTTACTAAAAATCAATTCTTTAATTTTCTTGATGGAAAAGTACAGAAATCTTAAACTGTGCCTACTTGAAAAATTAAAACATGCACACAGTTTTAACAGTCATATAATTTAGCCCTCTAAACTGAGACAAATGTTATATTTAGTCCGACTTATAAAGGATATGTGAAAGTCAAATTAAGCAACATATGGAATACTGGAGTCTCTAAGGTCAAGATGAATGTTCTCTCCAGCGTATCTTCATTTTGAAATGTATCCATATTGTAACTGACAACCATGGACTAATAAAACATTTACAGAAATGTTCTATCCCAGCCAAATGACTTAATCCTCTTCAGGAAAGGGTACTTTTTGTATATAGTTTCATTGTTAAAAGCCCAATTCAAATTTTTGACCTAGTCTGCTTCTAGGTACTTATCACTGGATCACTTCAGCTTCCATTCTCTATCAGGACACTGGAACCAATGAAATCTTGATCAATTTGGATTTGATAACACTGAGTTGTTTGTGCCTTAATCTGTACCATTCAACATGGAGTTCATCTAGTTTTGAAGTAGTCAGCTAAGGGTCGGACTTTGTAGGAGTTGGTTCTAAAGGTTTCTCTGTGAAGAAATGCAAATTGAAATCCTCATTATTTTTCATGTATTATTTAGCTCTTAATATTTGTTTTATCCTTCTACTTACATAATTATACATGGCTAAAATGGGCAGCATCATTGTATTTCAGTCATTAATATTCATTAATAGACACCGTTATGGCAATAAATCAAAGTAAATATTTATTTTGAAGTCCATATTTTAACCTCACAATAACTGTTAAAAGGGTGGAAGAAACAGTCTAAATATTTTTCTCCCCATAAAATATGGATAGATGAAAATAAATAAATAACATTGCTCAGCAGCCTATACATGTATTTATATATGTACAGTAGCCAACAATTTCACAGGCTTTATGAACAAAGAGGTGCTGAGGGATTCCAAATTTAAGCTGTTTTTTAATGAAGCCAGTTATTAAAAGACCTGAAAAAAAAGGGAAATATGCACACTAGATCCTAAACATCTTTTATCTTTTAAGTGTACTACTACTCTGTCCAGTTTATTTAACTATATGCACATACTATTTTTTTCACTGACATTTTCTGTTCAGTAATTGATTAATAAACAGTATTTAAAATCAATGTTAAAAAATGTAAATATTATTTTCTGTTTTAATTTAAATGTTAATGCATGAAATTAACTTTCAAAGTTATAACATGTTATTTTCCCTTAATTGTATTTGAGGCATGCGTTGTTTGACACCACTTGCTATTGAAGCCAATAGTTTTCAAACTGGATGAGGTTGGCATTATTAAAAATAAATTCGAACTTTAAAGATCATTAATAAATTGCCTGTTTTTAAAATAAACATACAGGTAACCCAAGACTGGATTAAGGCTCCCACAGACCCCTGGGTGACTTAACTTTTTAACAGAAAGTTGATTGTATTTTTAACAATGCAGTGCATGGACACAGAGTTGTGTAATGCAGCCAGGTATTTCCCACTCTTGATTTTGATGGGAGACTCAAATGCTTCATCACACATACTCGATCATTTTATCAAGCTGGTGGGGGTGTTGGTAAAAAGGACCCTAGCCATCATAGGTCCTTGGACAGGCACCCAGAATGTCCTGATGGTAATCTGCCCTTGGAATAACCAGTGCTTGAAGTGGGCCAGTATGCTTAAGTGTATACTTGCACTTCTGAAAATGAATATTCTACTTTTAACAAGCTTCTGTGCTTCAGTATGCATAGTTCTCCAAAAATCTGCATTATATTATATACTGTATGTAGGAGGAGGATGAAGAAGCTTAACCTGAGCCTCAATTCTCAGCTGCGATTCAGTTCCACCACTCAGTCTCACATTGCTCCTACTGTTAAACTTGTAGACAAAGGCAGAAGAATATGCAATAAAAAACAAAGATGAATTTTCATAATTTATAAATAATAAAATATATAACAGTTTTTTATCATGAAAGCCGCAGTTTCAGACAGAGTTGTCAGTGTTTCATTATCTTCTTCCTTCCTTTAAAAATAAATATAGGAATAGTCTGAAGTTTGAAGCAGAACTGTGTTTAAACTTGTCAAATTTGGAATTCGACATTGTCTATAGTGACCCTATACAAATAAAGATAGGCATCCTTCATAATTCACTTATGTAACTATATAATTTTTGTAAATTAAAATTAGGAACATTTTAAGTTTTATTCCTTATCAAACCATGCTACTGTTCTTACATTAAAAAATAGTTAATTAAAAAAGCATTTGATGTGGATAAGAAACACAAAAAGATGTACACAACCACACAAAAAATCTCAAATCACTTATTAAAATTACTCTTGACTCTTTATTAAAACACTAATTACCTGTGATATTGTTATCCATCCATTCATTATCCAACCCGCTATATCCTAACTACAGGGTCACGGGGGTCTGCTGGAGCCAGTCCCAGCCAACACAGGGCACAAGGCAGGAAACAAATCCCGGGCATGGCGCCAGCCCACCGCAGGGCGCACACACACACACACCAAGCACACACTAGGGACCTAACCTGCATGTCTTTGGACTGTGGGAGGAAACCCACACAGACACGGGGAGAACATGCAAACTCCGCGCAGGGAGGACCCGGGAAGCGAACAACGGGTCTCCTAACTGCGAGGCAGCAGTGCTACCACTGCTCCACTGTACCACCCATGATATTGTTATGTTATATGAAAATATTATAGTACCCATTTTTCTGCAAAAATTGTGATCTACCATTTCCTACTATTATATTAAAAAATAAAAAAATCTAACCTAAACATTTTTGTGTTTTAATGAATGATTTTATAAATAAAAGAACAATGCTATAAATTGTTTATTGAAGTTTTATATTTTGCTAAATTTAACAGTTACTAAGTCAATATATGTAGCTTAGCCACGTACTGTCTTTTAATTTAAATAGTTTAATGGTAATGCTGGTAGTATTTTAATTGTATAATGAATTAAACTTATTGATTTAAACAGCACAGTCATATATGATTTTAGCCTTTTTTTATGACAGAATGATTGACAGCTCCATTTCTTCTTTCGGCTGCTCCCGTTAGGGGTTGCCACAGCAGATCATCTTCTTCCATATCTTTCTGTCCTCTGCATCTTGTTCTGTTACACCCAACATCTGCATTTCCTCTCTCACCACATACATAAACCTTATTTTAGGCCTTCCTCTTTTCCTCTTCCCTGGCAGCTCTATCCTTAGCATCCTTCTCCCAATATACTCAGCATGTCTCCTCTCCACATGTCCAAACCATCACAATCTCGCCTCTCTGACTTTGTCTCCCAACCATCCAACTTAAGCTGACCCTCTAATGTACTCATTTCAAACCATATCCATCCTCATCACACCCAATGCAAATCTTAGCATCTTTAACTCTGCTACCTCCAGCTCTTTCTCCTGCTTTCTGGTCAGTGCCACCGTCTCCAACCCATATAACATAGCTGGTCTCACTACCGTCCTGTAGACCTTCCCTTTCACTCTTGTCTGTCACATATCACTCCTGACACTCTTCTCCACCCATTCCACCCTGCCTGCACTCTCTTTGTCACCTCTCTTCCACAATCCCCATTACTCTGTACTGTTGACCCCAAGTATTTAAACTCATCCACCTTTGCCAGCTCTACTCCTTGCATCCTCAGCATTCCACTGACCTCCCTCTGTATGCTGTCTTGTTCCTACTGACCTTCATTCCTCTTCTCTCTAGAACATATCTCCACCTCTCCAGGGTCTCCTCAACCTGCTCCCTACTATCGCTACAGATCACAATGTCAGCAAATATCATAGTCCACAGGGACTCCTGTCTGATCTCGTCTGTCAACCTGTCCATCACCATTGCAAATAAGAAAGGGCTCAGAGCCAACCCCTGATGTAATTCCACCTACACCTTGAATGCATCTGTCACTCCTACCGCAGACTTCACCACTGTCACACTTCCCTTGTACATATCCTGTATAACTCTTACGTATTTCTCTGCCACTCCTGACTTCTTCATACAATACCACAACTCCTCTCAAGGCACCCTGTTATATGCTTCTCCATGTCCACAAAGACGCAATGCAACTCCTTCTGATCTTCTCTATACTTCTCCATTAACATCCTCAGAGCAAACATTGCATCTGCAGTGCTCTTTCTTGGCATGAAACCATACTGCTGCTCACTAATCATCATCCCACTTCTTAACGTAGCTTCCACTACTCTTTCCCATAACTTTATGCTGTGGCTCATCAATTTTATCACCCAGTAGTTACTACAGTCCTGCACATCCCCCTTATTCTTAAGTATCGGCACGGGTACACCTCTTCTTCACTCCTCAGGCATCCTCTCACTTTCCAAGATTCCATTAAACAATCTGGTTAAAAACTCCACTGCCTTCTCTCCTAAACACCTCCATGCTTCTACAGGTATATCATCTGGACCAATGACCTTTCCATTTTTCATCCTCTTCATAGCTGTTCTTATTTCCTCCCTGCTAATCCGTTGCAATTCCTGATTCACTATCTCCACCTCATCCAACCTCTTCTCTCTCTCTCATTCTCTTCATTCGCCAGCCTCTCAAAGTACTCTCTCCATGTGCTCAACACGCTCTCCTCGCTTGTGAGTATGTTTCCATCTTTATCCTTTATCACCCTAACCTGCTGCACATCTTTCCCAGCTCTGTCCCTCTGTCTAGCCAATCAGTACAGGTCCTTTTCTCCCTGCTTAGTGTCCAGCCTCTCATACAACTCATCATTTGCCTTTTCTTTAGCCTTTGCCACCTCTTCATATTGCACCTTATCTCCTTGTACTCTTGTCTACTTTCTCATCTATCTGACTATCCCACTTCTTCTTTGCCATCCTCTTCCTCTGTATATTCTCCGGTACTTCCCCATTCCACCACCAGGTTTCCTTTTCCTCCTTCCTCTGTCCAGATGTCACGCCAAGCACCCTTCTTGCTGTCACCCTTACTACATCTGCTGTAGTTTCCCAACTGTCTGGTAACTCTTCACTAGTACTCAGTGCCTGTCTTACCTTCTCTCTAAACTCAAACTTGCAGTCTTCCTTTTTCAACTTCCACCATTTGATCCTTGGCTCGGCCCTTACTCTCTTCCTCTGCTTAACTATACTTTCCCCTGCCACCACTTTGCAGTCTTCAATTTCCTTCAGATTAACTGTTCTGCATAGAATATAATCTACCTGTGTGCATCTTCCTCCACTCTTGTACGTAACCCTATGTTCCTCCCTCTTCTTAAAATACATATTCACCACAGCCATGTCCATCTTTTTGGCAAAGTCCACTATCATCTGACCTCCTTCATTCCTCTCCTTGACACCATACCTACCCATCACCTCCTCGTCTCCTCTTTGCCTTCACCAACATGTCCACTGAAATTCGCTCCAATCACCACTTTCTGTCCCTTGGGTACACTGTTCATCACTTCATCCAACTCACTCCAAAAATCTTCTTTCTCATCCAGCGCACACCCAACTTGCGGGGCATATGCACTAACAACATTCATCATCACACCTTCAATTTCCAGATTCATAGTCATCACTCTGTCTGACACTCTTTTCACCTCCAAAACACTCTTGACATATTGTTCCTTCAGAATAACCCCTGTCCCATTTCTCTTCCCGTCCACAACATGACAGAACAATTTGTATCCTACGCCGATCCACCTGGCCTTACCCCTCTTCCATTTAGTCTTTTGCACACACGATATATCAACCTTCCTTCTCTCCATCATATCTGCTAACTTCCTCCCCACCAGTCATACTTCCAGCATTCAAAGTTCCTACCCTCAGTTCCACTCTCTTTACCTTCCTCCTCTCCTCCTGCCTTGAGACACGTCTCCCCCCTCTTCTTTCCTTCTTCGGCCAACAGTAGCCCAATTTCCGGTACTTTTTTTTCACCTGGTCTGTGGTATTGGAGTGAGTAGAAGATATTCATTGGCTAGGTAGAAGAGTGTTTTTTTTTCTTACTATCTAGGCTTTCGCTGGACCTATACAATGGATATAGTAGTGAATAAACTGGTGCTGCATCTTGCTCCAAAACCCAGCTACTGGAATTCATTAATGCTTTTACTAGTTTTCATCCATCTGTTCGGCTTACATGGGAGATTTCTGACACAACTGACAACCATTTTTAGAATTCAGTGTTTCTTCCAGGATTTAAAACCTCTGTCTGTTGCAAGCCAACTCACTCATACAGTTACCTTCTCTACAGCTCCTTCTATCCCTGACTTATTAAAAACTCTGTACCTTATTCACAGTTCTTTAGATACAACTGTCTCTGCAGTGATAAGGTTGACTTCTGTAATGATAAACTAAGAATGTGGAGTTTCTTTATTAATTTAAAGTACCCTTCTCATGTTGTGGACAGGGCACTCAATTAAGATAGCTGCAAATTTCATAACACCCACTCTGAGTGGAACCCCAATAATGAAATACACATCCTACAGTCTTCCTATTCCACACTTACATTTATCTCTTCAAATGGTCATTAATCACAATTTCCTCACAATTTTTGACTCCGTGTTCTACAGGAGCCTTTATTCCTAACCCTCCCAGTCTCATTCTATCAATCACTTAATCCATGCAAATTTCTTGTCCACAGCTCACTTCACAGAAAATAGCCACATTCCCCACCAGTTCCTGAGCTGTAACAGGAACTACTGTGTTATTTGGAAATATGACACCAACAAAACCCTTGTGTCTGGTCTGTTTGGTAAATGTAGCATTAAACAACAGGCCTTTTGCCAGTCTAAAAATCTTATTTATTACATTTGTTGTAGTTATACAGTATGTAGATGTACGGTATATAATTACATTAACAGGGACTATGACGTTGTTATCTTTGTGATGATATTATGCAGTAATAAAGTTTAAGAGATACAGTATGTGAATGAATGGGGGCGGCAAAGGGTGGTTGACTACCCGCTCACCACACAGTCACCTCCACTACAGTATGCTGCCTGCAGCGTCTGCCCACCAAGAACGAACACAGTGTGGGCAAAGGCGGGTAGTGAATCGCCCATCACCGCCTCCATTCAACAGGCAGCCACCCTACAATGCTACCTCCCCATCAAGCCTCCGTCCTGCACACAAGCGATAGCTATGGCCCCGGTGACTATGGACCATGGGTCACCGCTTACCGCCGGGAGCCACCTGAGGGATACTATGCTGCACGAGCAGCAAAATTGCCCCCCCTCTAGCCTCCCTCCAGCCACTGCTTGCAGCGGACCCAGGCCGAAGATGATGGAGCTGCAGCTGCGGCCCCGTTCGTAAATTGTAGGTCGGAGGTCTGTAACCTGGGGGTCTACCTGTATATAAAAGCCAAATACCACTGATTTACTCATCACGGAATCTCCCAAACCATAAGGACTTGCGACTTAAAATTTGGAATGTAGGTTACCCTTCACCCATAGGTGCTCCACTAAAAAACGGTTTTAAAAATTTTGTGGTCCAAGCGCGAAATTTCTTAGTTTTTTAGACCCGTTTGTATGTCTGTTCGCTTTTCACAAGAGAACTACTTAATGGATTTAGATCAGGTTTTTTTCAATAATTTGCTTGAACATTCTGTTAATTTTGCGACTTTCTCATCATGCTAAGTATCATGGTTCACTTGCGGTACCAATTAGCGCAAATCCGAGAGAAACTCATCGGGCTGCGGGGAGGGGCATAATCTTAACTCCGCTTAGTTAACGAATGAGAGAACTACTTAACGGATTTAAATCTTTTTTATTCTATAATTTGCTTGAACATACAAGTTGATTTTGCAACTTCTCTCATTGCGCTAAGAATCATAGTTCGCTTGCAGGAGTGATATATTTGTGTCAATCCGAGACAGAGGCTGCGGGCTGAGGGGAGGGGGAAGAGTGATGTCAGGAGTAGAGAGCTGGGCGGGGCCCTCCTCACTGTCCTATTTCACTAATATGCGAGCGAAGCCGCAGGGAGTGGCTAGTTAATGATTAAATAAAAAATCTTGTGAAAGATTAACACCCAACATATATCTTTATACAATATATGATTGTGAGTTGGTGTCTGTACATTTGTTCTGGAATCACACAAAAATGTCTGCTCAGATTTTCATGACAATTAGAGAGGATCATTCAGGAATAGTCCAATTCGGTGTAGCAGATGCAGCATAAGTGCTTTAATAAACTACACCAGGTCTTAAATTTCAGTGCAGGGTTCAAGATATCATGCCTTTTATTCAATAAAGTCAAAAAGGATAAAAAACGTTTTCATTATTGCCACTTTTATCCCATTATGAAAATAGTTGAAAAATTAAAATATATGATTTTTACATGGTTGTGTGATGGTGTGACCCCTGCCCGGGGTTTGTTTCCTGCCCTGTGCCTTGTGTTGGCTGGGATTGGCTCCAGCAGACCCCCGTGTCCCTGTAGCTAGGATATAGCAGGTTGGATAATGGATAGATGGATGTGGTAATCTACATGCAACATGAAGTTTTTGAAATAATGCACGAGCAATTCTAGTAAGACAACTGAATTTGATTTGATTTATTATTGGTTAATGGAAAATGCTTTATGAATTTGGTAGTTCATGAGCATCTCCTAGAAAGCAAGCAGAATTTTTTAAAAACATTTCTTGCTGCTCTACATTTTGTCTTCTCTTAGGCTATGCAGTGCATAAATGAATGAAGTGGATAGTTTCATAACAGTTTTTTTCTTCAAACAAAACAAAAATAGATCAAGAGTGACCAATCAGCTGTCAGCTGTAATTGTTTTACAATTGTAGGTGTAGGTTATACCAAACTTGGAAGTCACATTATTTCCCATAGACTCATCTGAAAAAGCAAAATATTTAAAGCCACTGTGTAATAAATAGTAAAAAAAATGTTAAAGCTACTTGATATTCTTTGTTGTAGTGTTTTTTGCTACTATTAAAACAACTCTTAGCTAAGTTTACCAACACTGTTAGGTATTCATTAATGGCTAGTGTAAAAGCAATGAGCTGCCCAATTGGATTTATAACCTAGCTTATGACTAATACTACATTCAAATGTTCTGTGATGATACATCTTCCAACTTCAGTGAGGTCATGTGGGATACCTGTGGGACTATTTAGAAAAATATAAGGTTGCAGTTTATTTGTTACTTGGTTTGCAAAAAAGAAGCAATTTAAAGATAAAGGGCATTTTAATGGAACTAAAGAGCAAAATACATGTATTAAATATGTGTCACTTTGTTCTAAATGTGTTTTGACCAAACAATGTCTTTTTGGGCTGACCATGTTATGTGTTTCATTTTAAACAACTGCCTAAGGTGAAAGGTCAGTATTACATCACAACATCTTTGTTTATATCTTTGTTTTGTAAGAATTGTCCAAGCCATAATTCCAAGTTTGCAGAGTGTTTTTGTGCTATTTCCGACTCGACAACTTGATTTTACAGTCTTTCCAAGAGCGCATTAATGTAGTATTTGATACACTGTGAATAGACACTCTCATTCAACAAAGAATAAAATACCTTTTATGTACAAATAGCTGAATACATCTGCAGGTTTTCTACTATTAGTTCAAGTTTTATTTTTCTGAGTAATAAACTTTTAATTCAAAAATAGTACTCTTAAGAAATAAACTCAAAATTTTACAAATTTTATTTTAATTGATATTATCTGCAGTTAATGTCCTCTTTTTTTCAGAATAATGCAGGAGCAATGCTGTGTGGACAAGATAGATTATAATTCCTGTATGACTGGTGTCAATCTAGCCAAACAACAAGGAGTATGTGGGACTGTCTACAGTGACTCAACAACCTGTGAAGCCAAAACCATTAAGGTTTGCAGTTTAAGCCGTTGACATTTACTCCTTCCACCAAATTAAAATTAGATTAATTCACATAAAGTAGAGACAAACTTGTTGAGCTATATGAAAAACTATTTATGTCCATTTGTTCTTTGAATTGTCTATTTTTGTTAATTATTTTTATAAAATCTTCACTTTAATGATAATAATAGACAAAGGACTCTTGAGTGAACAAATAATATTAAATGTCAATATTTGTTTATTTTATGCATAAAAAAGTAACAGCTCATTTACATTTGGTAGTTGGCTGCAGATGGTGTAAGTACAGTATCTACAGTATAAATAAACACTTCATAAAGCCAAGTCTTCATTTAATGAACCTTTTTGCTTATGACCTTTTTTGCAGTATTTCCAATTCGAATAAAAATGTAGACAAAATAAGTTATATTCAGAAATTTTCTGGAACTCTTCAATCATCTTGGTTAATTTTCTTTCTGTCTAAATTGTTTCCAAAAAAGTTATTAATTCTACATAACAAATTGTAGAGGTGTCATCAGACTGGAAAAATTCACAACTGATTTTACATTGAAAATATATTTATTGAACATGTGTACAGTTATGCAAGATAGATTCAAATCAAAGTATTCTTTCTCAGTAATATTCTTATGAAGGAAATGTTTGCCTAAAGGTCAAGATTAAATAGCCTAAAAACAATTATTGAGTCTTACATAGCTGTCCTTGAAACTAATTAAAAAGTACAGTCTTCAAGAATATCCACTAATTTAACAGAGGGTGTCACAGTGGTTAGCTCTGCTCTCTCACTGATGTAGCACCTAGGGTTTGAATCCCATGCTTGGTTGCTTCCTGCATGTTCTTCTCATGTCTGCATATGATTTTTTCCAGGAACTCTGTTTTTCGTCCCATATACTCAAATACATACATGTCAGTTTAACTACTGGCAGTTTTAAGTTTGGCCATTGTGCATGTGCCTTTGTGTGTGAATGGGTCCTGTGATGGACTGGCACCTCTGTTCTGAGGATGTCTCTTTACCTTGAGCTTGATGCTGCTGAGATATTTTCCTACCCCATGAAATGCTGAATTATACTGAACAGGTTTCAGATTGTTATGTCAGGCACTTTTGTGGATGTATGATTATGAATAAGAGTTTACATAATCATTAAATACATTTTTTAATTATAGTGTATGCAAAATAAGTACTGTAAATATGAAAATTATTATGTGTAAAGTGAATATTGAGTGAATAGTGAAAAGAAAATATATGGACTGTGCGACTATTAGGTATTTTATACTGTTTATTTGTGAGTCAACTGAGTATATTTTATTTTCTCATTTCATTTTCTGTCCATTTTCTGGGGAGGGTGAGAATCACAGTGGTAAAATAAATATTTAGCCAGGTGTGGTTTCTCTAAATATAGCAAAAATGTTCAACACTTCATGTGATTTTCCAGGCCATCACAGGCTAAATGAAAGGTTCACTCCTCTAGTATTTTCTAGGTCTGATTCTGGTCTCCTGTTCTGTGCCTTGTACACCCCCAGTAGCATGTGGTATGCTCCTGACTTTGTCTCAGGTGGTAGTTCACTAACCCTGCACAGTGCCCTCATTTATGGTGATTTCTGTATAGCCTTTTGTTTCTGGTCGGAAATCAAAGGTCACTTAGTCAAAAGTTCATCCAGCCACATATATACAGCTGTACTTTTTCCATTCGGTACAATGCATATGGTACTGCTGCTGCTACTCTGATCTGCTGATCAATCTTACAGTCAACTCTGCATTCACTTGTTATTTCATCCATGTGCATTGCCACTAGAAGTCCTTTTAATCACTGCACTGATTTCAGCAACAGAAACAGATGAAATACCGTTAGATTCCTGGTTACAAGTTTCCACCCGAAACTGATGTTTCCCCTGTCTTCCTGGGTGACATCTCAATTAAATGTCTCAAATCATTAGTTGGTATTTCAAAGCCTCTTTAATGCTTTTAAATAGTCATTTCCTATGACCTCACTAAATTACTCCCACCCAAGGAGTTTCACTTTGGTCACTGTCAAAGCTGTTGCATTCTTAACATCTCAGTCAGATTCAGAGACCCACCTAATAACACTGAAGGAATGACCTCCTTCTTTAACTTGGTGATTTCCTTCACTGTTGTCAGGTACTGAGTAGTTTTTAGCAGAACTCATAAGGTGAGAGTTTAACTTATCCCAAGCATGCCTAAATTTCAGTAGTTTCATTTACTAGAGTACAACATATTTTGAATACTACTGTTATTGGACTGTTTTCATTTGTATCACTTTTATGCTATTTAAAATTCAGAAACAGTGATCTGTTTCAATTTTGATTTTCTTTGGGAAATATGTATTTTCATAAATCTCTTTCCTTTCTCTTTTTTCAATTGTACTCATCTCAGAGATGTTGCAACTGTTGTCACATGGGAAAGGTTGCTCAGCAGCAAGGTATGAGCTGTGAACAGAACCTTCAGTTTGGGTACCAGTGTAGCTTGGTGTTTAGAGCCTGCTGTGTTGATGCCCTTGAGAACAACCCTTCACTGCCTGGACAGAATGATACTACAGGTAAGATATGCTGTGCATGGTATATTTTGCAAGGATAAGTGACCTGTTTGCATTAATTGTGAGAATAAGCCTTTTTAAAGATTATTTCAGTAGTGTTTTCACGTGCACAGAATACAGTGAAATTTCTAATTGCTTGTGTGACCAACATGCAACATATCATTACACTCAATATATAAAACTAGCCAACCCGCGGCGTAGCATACGCTGCATAATCAGGCTGCTGTTTAAATGATTTTTAAGCACAGAGGAAAAAATAAACATTTGAAAAATCCGTAATTTAATAAACCACCAAGAAAAGTAACATTGCAACAATGTACGGTACGAACCAACATACAATTGTCGGTGACTGAAAACCGGAGGAGCGCCGTTGCGCCTTCTCCTTCCAAAGCGAAGGAAGGGGTTGAACGGCGCTCGTTAAGTACGCACTGCCCGCTTATGTGCCCGCCCCCAACTCCCTACCTGAGTCGCTTTCATCTGTGTACAGTCCACACGCGTCTGTGAGTCACGTTGGCTGTTAATTTTCCAAACACCGCCTCAGTCGGTTTCCACGTTGATTTTTCATTGTTCTTTGCGGTTCCGGCTGCTTTTTTATATATAATCCACCAAGTCACCCAACTTTGGGTTTACAAAGGGCAGGGACGTAATCAGTGCGAGCGTATGACCCGCACGTACTGGGAATTTCTCGTTTGTGGGGAACAATTGCAAGCCACGGTCTCCATCACGAATGGGGTTGAAACGGCTTACGCACGGCTCACTGCGCCAGGTAGACACATGTTGATCCATTCAGTGTAGCGCGCGTGCAGTACCGGACATACAAGTGCATCACAGACCTGTTAATGCTCAATCTCACGTGGCTGAAAGCCACTTGTCCGTCTAAGAATTTGGACGCCGACTGCTGTTGGATCGTGTAACTATTTGGCAGGTGGGAGTCTCGTTCGTTTTTGGAAATAACCAGCCAAATCGCTCCAACAACTAAGAACTGCCATGCACCACCACCCACAGAATCGAGAAAGAGCTATCAATTTGTCAATCCTGTCCGTGTCCGGGCCGGGTGAGGTTTCCTGTGTTGAGTCAAATGAAGCGAAATGGTTCACACCTGGTGGTGCCCTTCCGTCAATTCTTTTAAGTTACAGCTTTGTAACCATACTCCTGCCTGAACCCAAAGACTTTGGTTACCCGGTTGGCAGCCCTGTTGCGGGGCCTGCATTGGTGAAGCAGGTGAGACGGTAATGAAACAGAGGCACAGGGCTTATTGGTTTTTAAAGACTGCTTCCTTCATTGGGTTTTAACCAATGCACGGAACGAACCAACACACAATCGTCCGTGTGGCGCGGAGGGTGGAACGGGAGGAGAGGAGAAGGACATCCACTCTGCTCCCTCCGTCATGCTAGTCTGCTGATTTCTCGTTCAGTATGCACTGCTTGCTGATGTGCCCACCTGCAACTCGTCACTCGAGTCGTTGTCGTCTTTGTACAGTCCAGATGCACCTGTGACTCACGTAGACTTTTCATTGCTCTGTACGGTTTTGGCTGCCTTTCTATATATAATCCACCAAGACACCCGACCACAGTAGTAGCGAGGTGGGAGGGGGGTGTGTACAAAGTGCAGGAGCATCTAAGAAGACACATGTTTGTCGCAGATGCGAATTGCTGTATGTAGCGTGTAAAACAGTTTGCCAGGGTGCACGCGGTCGTGCGTCGTAACCGAAAACTTGTTTTTTAAAGACTGCTTACTTTATTGTGTTTTAACCTCAGTTGTAAAGAAATGTTTTAAGGATCCCATGGGATACCCCTCGCAAACTGTTTTACACGCTGCATATGGCGATTCACCTCCGCGAGAAACATGCCTCTATTAACAGTCAGCGTGGGTCAGAGTTGCATGTTGCTTCTACGACAGACGAATATAAATGACACCATTTTTTCTGTGTCGTCGCATCTGAGTTGGTGGGCGTGGCTCTGCGAGTTGTCGTCGTATCCAATGGTCTTGGAGTTGGTGGGCGTGGCTCCTTCCTGCGTGCGCCATAGGTGTCTAACTTGTCAGCGGCTTAGTGAATCCACGCCCCTTCCGGCGTGCTTTCCATGGTCGTCTTGCCTTAGTGAATTATATATATAGATTCCGGCGTGCTTTCCATGGTCGTCTTGCCTTAGTGAATTATATATATAGACTAGCAAAATACCCGCGCTTCGCAGCGGAGAAGTAGTGTGTTGAAGAAGCAATGAAAAAGAAAAGGAAACATTTTGAAAATAACGTAACATGATTGTCAATGTAATTGTTTTGTCACTGTTGTGAGTGATGAGTGTTGCTGTCATATATATATATATATATATATATATATATATATATATATATATATATATATATATAAATATATATATATATAAATATATATATATATATATATTTACACACACACACACATAAACATATATATATACATATCTATACATATACACATATATACACTGTGGCCCCGCCGGGTGGAGCCGGCCGGGGCGCAGGAGGACGTGAGGAGGGCTTGTGCCTCCTCCAGACCCGAGGGGCGTCCGTCCTGGTTCTGTTGGGGCCACGGGTTGAGGGCATGGAAGCCCTTCCCTGTAGGGGCCCGTGGTCACCGCCAGGCGGCGCCCCGATGCCGGTTTATCCCGTGCAGTTGCCGGTCGGGGCAGGAGCCCGGCCGGGACGCCTTGGAGGACCGGAGGAGGGCGAGTGCCTCCTCCAGACGGAGTGGGGGCGTCCGTCCTGGTTAGGCAGGGGCCCTCGGGTACAGGGCTTTGAAGCCCAGCCCTGTAGGGACCCGTGGCCACCGCCAGGCGGCGCCCCGGTGCCTAATTATCCCGGAGCCCGGCACTTCCGCCACACCAGGAAGTGCCGGGGGGAAGACTTTGTGTGGCACCCGGAGAGCTGCCAGGAAGACAGCCGACACTTCCGCCACGCTTGGGCGTGGCTAGAGGCAGAAGCACCTGGGGCTCATCCGGGGCATTATTTAAGGGGCCGCCTCCCTCCAGTGATTGGTGGAAGTCGGGTGGAAGTGGACTGAGCAAGAGGAAGGACTGGAGGCGGCCAGGAAGGCACAAGAGACTGTGGGCCTGGACTTGGGGAAATCGGTGCGAGGAGGCACTGGGGGTGCACGTGAGCACGTATTGTAAATAATATTAGTGTAAATAAACGGTGTGTGGGTGCAAAAATGATGTCCGTCTGTCTGTGCCGGGGCCAGGCTTCACAATGGCGCCCAACGTGGGGCCAACCCCCTGCTAAAAGGGGGGGACCCCGTCTTTATAAATATTTTGTGAACGGCCCGGCGCAGCAGCGGACCCACACACTGGCCGCGGGAGCGCGTGCACGTGCAACCGCGGGGCGTTTACCGGAAACCGCCGCCCGGACTGAAGAGAGGCCATCCCCGGGTGCGGAGGAGGAGCGGGCCTCGCTGGGGCGCAGCGGGCTCGAAGTCGCGCTGTCGACACGGACAGCCAGGCGGCGTGGCGGCGCAAAAGGCCACACGAGGTGGGGCCTCGGCAAGACGGGATCCGGGAGGTGAGTGCCCTGCCCTGCAGTAATCGGCCCTTCGGGGTCGGTCATACCTTGTTTTCCACAGGGAGGGACAGACCGGATCCGCGTCTGTGGCAGGAGCGCCGGGCCACGGGCTGTCGGCAGTGCGGCTACGGAGGCAGCAAAGGAGGCTGCGGAATCGGAGCCGCTGCGGCTCGAGGAATCACTGCAGCTACAACGCGGTGAGGAGGCACGTCTCCGCACTCCAGCGCAGGGGAGACAAGATGGCGCGGGCGGTGGTCCCGCCCGCTGACAGGGCGGGATTGGCGGTGTGTCTTGCGTGCCGCCGATGATTGGATAGAGGCGGGCCCAAGGAATGCCAGTCTCGTGCCAAACCGAGACCCGATTGGGCCAGAGGAGTGGCCCAGAGGAGGCAGGCGTCGCGTGGAGCTGATGGACAGGTAAGCCCACCGACGTCTGTCTCTCTCTCTCCACCAGCGGCTCGGCGTGCGTCGGAGGAGTCCTTCGGCCCGCCAAGCCGCCTTTAGAGGAACTGCTACGTGTTCTCGCCGCTCAGTGTGAGCAGCTGATGGAGATGGCGGTCGCGTCGAGAAAGCCACCGACTGAGACGGAGGATCGGCGGCGCTGGAACCGGAGGCAGGCAGAACACGGCGGGAGTGGTGAGTGTTGCCGTTCCGTAGAGCAAGGGGGTTCGCGAACATGGCCGTGACCGATTACGGGACGACCGGCTCCGAGTAGGCAACCTCCCAACAGCGGATGCGGCGGTGCAGACAGCTAGCGAGGCGAGGAGCTCGAACACGCAAGGGCGGGTAGGATCGGGGCTGCTGAGTGCCCTGGGTCCTAGCGCCCTGCGCTTCAAGCCTGCAGCTGTCTCCTGTCGCTCTGCCTGGGCGCAGCGGGGCTGGATTTGAGCTTTGCTGTGCTCAGACCCAGACCGTCAGCGCGTCAAGAAAAGAAGGAGGAACGAAGGGTGAATGCGGTTCCTCCGATAGGAGAGAGACGCTGGCGCTGGGTGCGCGCGTCCGGAGAAGGGCCGTCCTCTGGATGGGCAGAGGAGATCCCCTGGGCGGCTGGGCGAGGCTGCCTGCGAGGCGGTGCCGAGGCCGGCGAGCGGACGGGCATGGAACCTGCGGCGGAGGACTTCAGCAGGCAAGTTGGGGGCTGTCGGAGGGGGGCAGGAGCACGGGTCGTACGGAGACCGGCGGGCGCCGGGATGAGTGTCCTGGCTGTGCTTCTGGCCCTCTTTTCCTTTATTTTACAGGCCCGAAGCCCGGCGGCGCTGAGGCCGGCGTCGACAGGGACCTGCCCTCCTGGAGCGGGCGCTCGCGAGTGCTCCACGCCGGGAGGACTACGGTGACCCCGCTGGGGGGAACAGCGGGGGCGAGCGGCGCAGACCACAGGGGGACGTTTGCGCCGGCGAGGGTGCCGAAGACAGATGTCCCAGGGTGCCGTGTTGGACCCTGGGGACATAGTAGGACCCTCGCTGGGGCCGTGCTGCCCTTCGGGTTGTGCCGTTGGACCCGTGTCCTCACTAGCGGTGGGGCACTGTGGCCCCGGCGGGCTGGAGCCCGGCGGGGCGCCAGGAGGGCGTGAGGAGGGCTTGTGCCTCCTCCAGACCGCGAGGCGTCCGTCCTGGTTCTGTTGGGGCCACGGGTTGAGGGCATGGAAGCCCTTCCCTGTAGGGGCCCGTGGTCACCGCCAGGCGGCGCCCCGATGCCGGGTTTATCCCGGGCAGTTGGCGGTCGGGGCAGGAGCCCGGCGGGGCGCTTGGAGGACGGAGGAGGCGAGTGCCTCCTCCAGACGGAGTGGGGGCGTCCGTCCTGGTTAGGCAAGGGGCCTCGGGTACAGGGCTTTGAAGCCCAGCCCTGTAGGGACCCGTGGCCACCGCCAGGCGGCGCCCGGTGCCTAATTATCCGGGAGCCCGGCACTTCCGCCACACCAGGAAGTGCGGGGAAGACTTTGTGTGGCACCGGAGAGCTGCCAGGAAGACAGCCGACACTTCCGCCACGCTTGGGCGTGGCTAGAGGCAGAAGCACCTGGGGCTCATCCGGGGCATTATTTAAGGGGCGCCTCCCTCCAGTGATTGGTGGAAGTCGGGTGGAAGTGGACTGAGCAAGAGGAAGGACTGGAGGCGGCCAGGAAGGCACAAGAGACTGTGGGCCTGGACTTGGGGAAATCGGTGCGAGGAGGCACTGGGGGTGCACGTGAGCACGTATTGTAAATAATATTAGTGTAAATAAAAGTGTGTGGAGCAAAGTATGCTGTCCGTCTGTCTGTGCCGGGGCCAGCCTTCACAACACATACACATATATACATACATATATATATCTACATATATACACATACATATACATACACACATACATACATACACACACATATATATATATATATACATACACACACACATATATAAACATATATATACATATACATACATATCTACATATATACACACACAGCTATTTCGTATCAGTGCAATACGCTGCTTGTTAAAACGGATAACTCCCGCTCTTACGTGCAAGTCTGCGTGGATATTATGAACTATCGTATTTGTTCAAGTTCTATTTAAATTTTAAATAGAAGGAATTTTTATTTAGTCGACAGAAATATCTTTGGTAGGAATGGTAAAAACAGACAGGAATATTATTCGTGAATAAATCAACTCAAACCTTAAATAACTTAAAAGAACAAACATTCAAATTTCTTTACTCTTATGTAAATTTATATAAAAAATAAACTTAGATTTTAAATATCCCAAAAGATTTTGCTCTCCATAAAAATATATCCTTTCAAAATTATACAAATTCAAATATGAACATGCTGCATAACAAAACCTGGAAATATAAATAAAATGTGTTCCTTTCAGCAATAACAAATCAAATCATTAAGTTGTCTTTGCTCATATGTCATTTTAGAGCTGGACGCCTGGCATCTATTTTTGGCAACAGGTTCGTTTATGTTTGGTGTGAGGTTCTGTGTTGTGGAGATTCTCAGGATGGATTGCAGGTGCTCATCAGTGAGGCGACTCCTGTGTGCTGTTTTGTTAGTCTTTATCACTGAGAAGAGCTTCTCACACAGATATGTGCTACCAAACATGCACAAGGTTCGAGCCGCATGTAGACGGACTTTTTGTTCTTCAAAGTCACCAAAGCGCCGTGCAAACTCAGTGCGCTCGGTTTATCAGCAAAGTGCGATTTGGGAACACCGTAGTGACGACTTGGTTTAACATTACTTGGCAACAGGGAAAGTTGCACTGGTGCATTTGTGTCTCCCATAAAAGCAACTTCACTTGAAATCACTTTGTGATTGTGCACGGTAAACGTCCGCTGAAGTGTCAGATTCTTATTTAATTCTTCTGCTTTCTGTATCTTCTGCATTGCATTCAGGTCTTTCAGCCTCACTGATGAGCACCTGCAATCCATCCTGAGAATCTCCACAACACAGAACTCCCTGATGTTTTGTCTCATAGTGCCGTCTTAGATTAAATTCTGTAATTACAGCCACATTAGCTCCACAAATGAGACACACGGGTTCAGTAAACATATACTCAGCCTCCCATCGGTTTTAAAGGCTCTATTTTCAGAATCAACTTTTCTCTTCAGCATCGTGTGAGCTAGCTTCGCAATAACTTGCAGCATCATAAGCTAGACTTGATTAACGCGTAAGTGTTGGCAAGGCAGCTGAAGCGCTGCATTATGGGATCTGTAGTTTATTGTGTTACCAGCGCTTCATATACCGGGCCATTAATAACAATAATACAGTATATAAAATGATCTCGGGCTGGATATAATTACACGCCGGGCGGATGTGGCCCCGCCCTTGAGTTTGACACATATGGACTAAATAGAACTTGAAAAGATATATTTTTCAAATGTGATCGCAATTCAGATAGAGTTGACGCGCACTACAGCCTGC
The DNA here is from genome assembly GCF_016835505.1 of Polypterus senegalus. Lineage (NCBI taxonomy): Eukaryota > Metazoa > Chordata > Cladistia > Polypteriformes > Polypteridae > Polypterus > Polypterus senegalus. The sequence goes on from NC_053164.1 coordinate 101,618,378, forward strand.
ATGCCTCAATAAGTCATCCTCCCTCGCTCTTACTTTTTTACCGTTCATCTAATGAATACACTGAGTATGGCTTTACCAAAACAATCATTGATGGCGAATAAAGTATCCATTATTCGAGTATGTAGATCGGGATATATATATACATACTGTATATATATACCCGATCGCAGCGAGAAGTAGTGTGTTAAAAAGCTAGAAAAGAAAAGGGAACATTTTAAAAATAACGTAACATGACTGTCAATATACAGTATTTGTTTTGTGAGTGTTACTGAGTGTTGCTGTCATCAATGATTTGATTATCATTATTTCTTTCAATCAGGTTCGTATTTGTAGGATGTGTTGTGTTCAAGTTACATTCCGTGTTTGTCAATCGTTGTAAAGATGACAGGTTTCATTCATCGATTCGTTTCTTACTGCATCAATAAACAGCTCGTCTTCTTCTTTATCCGAGACCTGACACACTGCATGCACGGGTTTTTTACACTGTCTTCCTTTAGCGGGACATTGACTTTTTCCACCGTGTGCTTTGTTTCCACAGTAGCTGCATTTATGAATATGCTTGTATGTATCAGACGCTTCATATTTTTGCTGCCTTTTCAATTGTGTAATTCGGTTTTGTTCAGCTCTTTGGAACTGTTGCTTTTATCTGTGCACGCGCCAGTTCACGTGAGCCGCTCGGTGTACA